>NC_079226.1:14783276-15083276 GCF_029633865.1 Lampris incognitus
GAAGCAGAGCAACTGAGGACAAAAGTTTCAGCCTGCCTCAGCAATGCGAAGTTACCACCGTCCAACATTAGCGTCCAACATCATAAGTGGAATGCACTCAGGACTTTCAGTATGGACAATAACATCATCATCCTTCTGGCGGACAAAGGCAGTTGCACTGTTTTATTAAACCAGACAGACTATCATGAGAAAGTTATGATGTTACTGAGTGACATAAATACTTAAGAGCCCCTGAAATGAGATCCAGGCAGAAAAAGGTGACTGATTGTCTGAACAGGACAATGGTATTGACAGAATTTTATACCATAGATGATATCCAGGGGAAGGTACACCTAATCTGTATGCTTTACCCAAGATATATTCAGATTCAGACAACTTTATGTATCCCAGAAGGGCAATTCATTTTTTACAATCTACCCAGACCATACACAAACTCACCGACAAGTGCCAATCATCATTATGTCAGAGACAATAGACAGATCAGTACATGGACAAGAGATGCATACTGTCACCCTCATGTGGCCCTGCATGTAGACTCACACGAGAACCAGGCGACAGGCAAAAATTCATATAAGTTAAAAGAAGTTAAAAGAATAGAATAATAAATAAATAAATGGAGCATTCTAAGATGCATTGCACATTATATTCCCCCACTACCGTCTGTGAACGTACAGGCCCACAAGCCATTCGAATATATAAACAGCATGTACCATTACAGCCTATAGTTAGTATGATTTACTCAGTGACCTATAACATCTTGAAGTTTTTCGCATCTATTCTTAATCTGTTGGTAGGCAGTAATGAACTTCACATTCAGAACACCATTGAGTTTGTGGATAAGGTAAGGGACATCATTATGGGGGGGGGGTGAAACAGTGGTCTCTTATGATGTTACATCTCTTCCTGTGCATTCCTGTTGATGAAGCAGTGGAGGTGGTCTGTATGAAATTACAGGAGGACCCCACCCTTAGCAATAGGCCCACCCTTAACACTGACCAAGTGTGTCTGCTGTGTCTTCAGTCCACATACCTCACAAGGGGGGGGGGGCAGTAATATAGGCAGAAGCATGGCTGTGCTATGGGTTCCCTAGTTTCACCTATAGTGGCCAACTTGTACATGGAGGAAGTGGAAAAGAAGGTTCTGGTGTCCTATCCAGGGACACCACATAGCCATTATTTCAGATTTGTGGAAGACATCTGGGTTAAAATGAAATCCCAGGTCGTACCACATTTCACCAACCACATTTACTCTGGACAACCACATACCAGGGAGGATCTGAAAAATGACAGGTTAGCCTTCCTTGACAGTGAAGTTGCAATTGGTAATGGGGGACATTGGGTTGTTGATGTAAACCAGCACATACTGATCGGTACTAAAGGTTTGACTCTCATCATCCACTGGAGCACAAACTAGGAGTCATCAGGACGCTGCACCATTAAGCTGGCAATTTCCCCACCGACACAGTGGCCAGGGAAGGGGAGAAATCCCATATTAAACAGGCCCTGGTTGAGTGTGACCACGGCCCTGACCGGAGCTGTTCCCGAAGAGGAAATATTGTGCTGCCAGATCCTAAATGAACAGTGGCTTTTATTTTGACATGGAAGGAAGTTGAGTTGGCGGCATGGTGGTGCAGTGGTTAGCGCGGTCGCCTCACAGCAAAAAGGTCCTGGGTTTGAGCCCCGGGGCAGTCCAACCTTGGTGGGCCATCCCGGGTCGTCCTCTGTGTGGGAGTTTGCATGTTCTCCCCGTGTCTGCATGGGTTTCCTCCGGGGTCTCCGGTTTCCTCCCACAGTCCAAAGACATGTAGGTCAGGTGAATTGGCCGTACTAAATTGTCCTTAGGTATGAATGTGTGTGTGTGTGTGTGTGTGTGTGTGTGTGTGTGTGTGTGTGCCCTGTGATGGCCTGGTGGCCTGTCCAGGGTGTCTCCCTGCCTGCCGCCCAGTGACTGCGGGAATAGGCTCCAGCATCACTGTGACCCTGAGAGCAGGATAAGCGGTTCAGATAATGGATGGATGGATTTTCCAAACACTGCGTCTCGGTTGCTTTCAAACCCAAAACATGCTGCGCCAGAAATTGGTCCACCACAAGGATCGGGTCCCCCGGCATAAACAGAGCAATATAGTGTATATGCTGTTGAGTACCAGGAGGATTGCCATTACTTATACATCAGGGAAACCAAACAAATGCTGGCAAAGAGGATGGTACAACACAGAAGAGCTACCTCGTCAGGCCAGGAGTCTGCAGTCTACACCTTTCTACAGGCCTGTGGCCGCTCTTTCAGGGATGAGGATATGCCCATCCTTGATAGGGAGGAATGCTGGTTTGAAAAGGAAGTCAAAGAGGCCATCTATGTGGAGAGGGAATGACCATCCCTGAACGGGGGGCGGGGGGGGGCGGCAGCTGAGAGTACATCTGTTGCCATCTTACAAAGCTGTGATTGCAGCTATTCCTCCATCCTCTGTGAATAGTATATGTGGCCATTGTAACTAATTAATGGTCACGGCAATTTGCATATGAAACCGATCATTGATTTTGGTCGTAATGCAACTGTGCTGTTTATAAGGTTGGGGATACCTGCAGTCAGCTGAGACTGACGAAGTCACTCAGATGAGTGATGAAACATTTCTCAATCAATCAATCAATCAAGTTGCATTTTATGTAGCGCTTTTCTAGCTGCAACAGCAACTCAAAGCTCTTTACATTTCTGGTCAAATCTGAATTTCAGACACCTGCTACAAAGCCCACTAAACATTGTGTCCAGATGAACTGATTCAACTTTTGGGGAACCATGTTAAGTATTTATGCATATATGTTCGTGGAACAGTATCTACCGTTTAGTTACTGTGTCACTCGCAGGGCTCCAGACTGACTTTTTACATTGGTTGCACTGGTGCGCCTAACTTTTTCTCCTAGGCACACCAGCACATAATTTAGGCTCATCCAAAATTCTTCACTGCACCTTTTGGTGCCGTAATAATATATTTTAAGGTTTACCTTTTTTGTCGACTCTGCAATTTGAACAGCCGTCTTTTTGGCTGTACCGCAACAGGGGGGGCCAGCCCTACACACGCGGTTGTCCATTAGTGATTGCCTGAGTGAATGGTGGAGTTTCACCATTTGTTGGACGGCCGAGTTGGAGTTTCCACATTGGCTGTTGCTCTTTCAACATGAATCGACACGAACAGTTTTCGATTACGTCATCAACTGTTCACGGAACCAGTGTCAAAACTGCCGCTTTTTAAAGTGTAACTTCTCCCCCTGGTCTGAGCCTAACTCCACCCACTGCATAATTTTGAAAAATGCTAAAAAGTGGGCAAGAAACTGAGGGAGCGGGGAGGGACTGAGGAGAGGGTGGAGGCGTGTATGTGTGAGGCAGGAGCATGGACAGATGTAACTGGGCAGATCCACAAGAAGGACCCGGTGCTTTTCTGGCTCGCCACCACACACCACCGTACCCAGTCCCCTCCACCGGTTGGCCTTTCGGCACAGTTTCAGACACCACCCAGCGAAGACGCCCTCACCACTGCGCAGCAGATGCGCCACAGATGGGAGGGGGCCCTGCGACCAGAAAGAGGCGGGCGACTGCTCCCCCAGCCGCAGCATGAGCCCAGCCCGACCGATCCAGCTGACCAGTGGTGCTTCTACAGCCGTCAAAAGTCCAAGTCCGAACCATTATGCCAAAATTGAAAATGATCAAATAAATTGAGAGAAATTCAAAAGATTGGTAGAAAATGTAATAAAGGTGCAAGGTTAGCGAGTAAACTGGGAATAAACTTGGTCAGCATATAATTGAAAATGAGCGCGGTTTCATAGACACACTCAATGGCGAGGGCTGGGGAGGGGGGGTCGCCCACCTGTGATTAGAGGGCATTAACATTCTTTTTATTATTATTTCATTACATAGATAAGTCCCCACCGGTCGACTACGCCAGCATTGGCCTTGCAAGGTTCAGGGCTGATACAGAACAGTCGATGGCATGTTGAGCCATTTTCATCACATGAAATGCCAATTTTTATCAATTTGGTAAGAAATGTCAATATTAACACCAGTATTGATGTGTTTAATCACTGTACAGCCATATCATTCAGTTTACAGCTCAAACAATATGTTTACGTGTTTACTACCTCTTTAAACATCAACAGCCATTGAATAAATGTAATTGCTGTCCAGCCACGTATCAGGTTTTAACCTAGTCTTGTTTTTTTTCCAAGTGTCGCGATCACCCAAATGAACTGGGCACAAGCAGCGTTGTTGTTGTAGGTTGGGTTTACATTTAGTAATAATAATAATAATGGATTACATTTACATTGACATGTAAGTCAGGTGAATTGGCCAGTGGTGCTTCTAAATTAAATAACGATCTATACACACACACACACACACACACACACACCTGCTAGATTTCGGGTGAACTGGTGTGACCAATGAAAATATTTAATCGCACTTGACAGATTTTTGGTTGCATGTGTGAGGGTCTAAGGACAGGATGTTGTGCTGCTGTAAAGCCCCTTGAGGCAAATTTGTAATTTGTGATATTGGGCTAT
The DNA here is from genome assembly GCF_029633865.1 of Lampris incognitus. Taxonomy (NCBI): domain Eukaryota; kingdom Metazoa; phylum Chordata; class Actinopteri; order Lampriformes; family Lampridae; genus Lampris; species Lampris incognitus. The sequence goes on from NC_079226.1 coordinate 14,787,824, forward strand.
ACAAACAAAACTGACTTGACTTGACCCTGAAGCCCTGCACTGTAATATCTATAGAGGATTGTATTATTTCATGTGGATGTGAATTAAAGGAGGGTGTATACTTTTTTTTTTCTCCCCAATTGTACCCAGCCAAATACCCCACCCTTCCGAGCCGTCCCCGGTCGCTTCTCCACCCCCTCTGCTGATCCGAGGAGGGCTGCAGATTACCACATGCCTCCTCCGATACATGTGGAGTCACCAGCCACTTCTTTTCACCTGACAGTGAGGGGTTTCACCAGGGAGGGCGTAGCACGTGGAAGGCTCACGCTATTCCCCCCAGTTCCCCCTCTCCCCCAGAACAGGCCCCCCGGCTGACCAGAGGAGGCGCTAGTGCAGCGACCAGGACACATAGCCACATACGGCTTCCCACCCGCAGACACGGCCAATTGTGTCTGTAGGGACACCCGACCAAGTCGGAAGTGACACAGGGATTCGAAATGGCGATGCCCGTGTTGGTAGGCAACGAAATAGACCGCCATGCCACCTGGACGTCCCAAGGAGGGAGAATACCTGACATGAAATCCAAAGGTCTGTTTGTTAAAGCTTTAAACACCTTGAACTGACATTTATTTTAATCCTGAATGTGTTTTGGCCAGATAAAGTTAGGTTTAGTTCAGCTTAGTTGCTTGATAAATTGACCTGACTTGAGTTTTCTAAAAAATTATAAATCAGCCACTTCCTGTCTGGTCCTCCCTCCACTGCCTCTAAAAATAAAAAATAAAATAGTTTAATACCAAAAAAAAAAACTATATAGAGTCTTTCACAAAAACCTCCCCCTTAGTGGACTAGACACCCACCAGCTATGAAATATGGACCTCACCTTTTGAACTCATTTGGGTCGTTACTTCAGCTTTAACCATCATAAAAGTATGATCACATTTCACACTGCGGAAAGTCCGTGATTAACGGGGGGAAAGGGGGTGTCATGGTATGTGACATCCGAGGATGTTCAAATCAAAGTTTTATTAGGCTTCTTTTGCTTGTTGCTTGTGGCCTTTATGAGTGAATGTACAGTGAATAAAACAACAGATTGGAAACATAACAAACAAATCAGTGCTAAATCCACATAACCCGCAAATGAACTGTAGCGTTTTGGAGGGTCTTTACACGGGTACTTAAATGAGATTGGACTGCTTTTTATTCTCACAGAGCAGCTCCAGTGTGAGGGAATGGAAACTGTATCACTTTTCTGCTGTGGGAAATGAGGAATAAGAACATGGGGGTGGTGGTGGTCCACGAAGAAATGATTTGGTAGTGGCTGTGTTGCAGTGTGCGTTGAAACGTGCACGACATGTGTTGCCGCTTTATTCACAGTCATGCATTCACTTGAGCAAGCTCACCAGAAACACTGGAGGTGAAAGTCGGTGCTTTATTTCAATTATGCTGTCATCCAAGTATAGATATGTGGTTACGGTTAGCATCGCACGTCAAATGCCTCCATCTCCGTCTTCATTTTCAAACCCTCAAGAGGGTTTTTCTGATAGGTGGCAGTTGATCAGTCAAAAGCTTTTCCTCCCGGAGGTAGGAGTAGGACAGCAGCTATGCTGCTCTCCTAAGCACTGTTTGACTATGGCCATTCATCATGGTGTGACATCCATCAGAGGAGAAAGAGGAGTCTGAGGGTTCGATGTGTTATTAGATTACGCCAGCTGAGTCGTTGTCCAGGTGTTGGAGAGTGGAACATCTCGGTTGGCGCTGTCTGTTCACTGTGCTACCTCAGCAGAAGCGAAAACCCTAATCTTCCCCAAATAGATAAGCACACAGACACAGCGCACATACGTGTGTGTGTATTAGCAAATGCACACACACACATACACACCCACGATCACATGGGACTAAACCATATGATCCTCCAGAATTGGCAGTGGGCATTAGAGCAAAATCCCCTTTCTTACACTCCCATTCAGTACAGCATCTGGCATTGACATTATATTGCCTACACCAAATGAACATTAATGATGATAATCTGGGCAAGTAGAATTACCGTATTTCACTGGGATGCTGTAACTGTGAAGATTACATCGTCAATTTGGGAGACTGGATCAGATGGAAAATGTTGGCCTGTCTGTTCACCATCATTCAATGTGGAGAATTCTCATGTCGTTTTAGTTCAAAACAGCTGTGCATTTTTCTAATTTTCTCACTGATAAACAGTAGGGGGGATATGCCCTCAACCTCATTAGATCGAGAAAGGAAGACCACACAGTTGGTTAAAGATACTATATATCGTGAAGTTATGATGTTAACATTTTGCATTCTCTCATTTAGCTGACGCTTTTATCCAAAGTGACTTATAACTATCAGTATGATGTGTCAAAAACTGCCATTAATGCCTGAAATAATTCCATTATTGTTCATTGATGATATGGTACATCCCACCTATAGCTTCAGCTGCAGTGAAGTGTAAGCTGACAGTGTTGGTGTGGTTCTGTTTTGTTAACAAAGACTAGGATTTTCATGCAACACAAAGTCTGCTATATATGATGTTGCTTGTCTTGCCGTCACTATACAAGGCTCTTGTGGTCGAGGAAGATGTGTTCATGCATGGCCACCCTGTAGCCTTCTACATAATGTGTATGTTTTTGTTGTTTAGGGGTTTCTGCCAAAGTCATCCAAACAGAATTTATTACTGTCTGAGCTATCTCTTGCCAGCCATGTGCGGAATCAGTTTCCTGTGTTTTCTGTCCCGTGGTTTATGGGAACGTTTGTATTTCCAGGAGATTTGTTTGAGGCTTCAAACAAACACTGGAAACACCTCAACTGGATTTTGAATTAAGCTGGAGGCTAATCGGAGACCAGTAGGTGAAAGCACACGTTCAGCAGAAAGTCCGACCAACCAAAACCTATCAGAGGTCACTAGATGGGAAGTCTTGTTGTGGTGCCACAAAAAATGCTCTACTGGTTATCATGGACAAATGACCTTTGCTGTTAGATTCTCTCACGAGTTTATTGACCAATTCATTAAAAAGATATTTCGGGTTTATGGATTTTCCATACCAGTAAAAGCAAAGAACTAGGAGTCAGCTTGATGCTTGATAAATATAATTTTCCGTTTTGGAATCATTTCATCAGTTTGTGTCGTACAAAATAAGTAGCTGCTAAAATGTTGTTATTATATCACATTATTACCAGATGGTGTCACCATGAAGGGAATAGCTGACTGTCGCCTTGGCTGTCTGTAGTGGCTAGCACCGTGGCCCAGTGGTTAGCACTGTTGCCTCACAGCAAGAAGGTCCTGGGTTCGAACCCCAGGCCTTCCCAGGTTCTTTCTGTGTGCAGTTTGCATGTTCTGTCTGTGTGGGTTTCCTCCGGGTGCTCCGGGTTTCCTCCGACCATCAAAAGACATGCATGTGAGGTTAATACTCCTGTCCGTGCCCCTGACCGAGGTATGGCAAAAAGAAGTGGAGTTGGTCCCTGCTGCACGGCAGCTGGCCACTGCTCCTAGCTACACAGCTGCCCACTTCTTCTAGTGTGTGTGTTGAGATGGGTTAAATGCAGAAGATGAATTTCCCCACCGGGATTAATAAATTACGTCTTATTTTATCTTACTTTAGTGATGTCACACTTTAGACCCTCAATAGCCATCCGGGGTCCAAGTTGTCTATTAGTCACTCTGTTCCCACTAACAAGTCTCTGGAAAACTTATATTATTTTGTTGTTTATCATAGCCAACAATTCATTTATCAACCCAAAAGCGCTGTAACCAAATTGGATGAAATAAGTTGGGTTTTTTTTATTTTAAAACAAATCTGCTAAAGCAGATGCTGTTTATATCTTCTGTCAGATTGGTAAGCAAGATTGGGGAGTTCTTCTCACATGTCCAAGATAAACAGGGCAATAGGATCTTCCCTGGTTATTTTGGGGGGGTTTTTGTGTGTGAAAGCATCCAAGCCTTAAAGCCTGGTCACACGAATATCTAGTCAGCTTTGTTCAGTCATACACAAGAAAGAACCGAGGACTTGATTTTCAATTCATCTTAGACACAATCAACCAAAATTAGGGCTTTGGATGTTGAAGAATTTTTGCCACAAGTTGCTACCTGTATTTTTCAGTTGTACCAGTGTAATAAGACAATAAAACACACAACACAACAACATTTGCGATTGCTGGTTCTGTTTGTACCAGTAGGCATCCCGTTCATCTTGTCTTCAAATCTATTGTTCATGTTTTATACCATTACAGCTTCAGAAGCCATTGCAAATAGAGAGGAAGCGGCCCTTTTTTCTACCTCTTACTGCTTTCTGAAAAAATACTGTTGACCATGCGCTACAGTTTGTTGATGAAGTCTACTGTGATAGCAGAAACGAGCTGTAGCTGTAACTACAGTCTTGGGGTTTTATCATAATGATCAGTCATCAAAATAGAATGTACAACACCCTTAGGTTTATAAGGGTTACTAATATTTTATTTATTTTTAATAATTCATTTTAATGTGTTGTAAATCAGTGAAATAAAGATGTAACAAAGCATTGATCAAAAAAACCTAGTGCAGTACCCGTTCAAGTGTAATCCCCCCTCCGACCACAACGTGGGTTGTAATGGCACGGTGGCGCTGTTCGTTCACCACAGACAGAAAGGCAGAGATTCCCTTCGTTTTAATTAGATACCTGTCAAGTCAAGTCAACTTTATTTGTATAGCCCAATATCACAAATTACAAATTTGCCTCGAATTGCCAGGTTAGGAGCTCATGTCTTATAAATATGGGAGCATCTTAGACATTCTCTCAAAAACCATGGGACCGACAAGAACTGCCAATTCACGGTGTACAAAGAACACAACTTGTAAAAGTTTGGCAGTGCTTACATAAAACTCAATTTTCACAGTGTAGCGATGGCTACTACACTACAGTGGCTGAATTTAGGGCTATGGTTAGGTAGTGGTTAAGTTTAAGGTTAAAATTAGGTGGTGATTAGTAAGGCTGACACACAACGGACCGGCAAGCTTTATCTAATCATATGGTCTTCAAAAGAATGTAGACTCACCCCATGTTGTCTTCCAACCTGGCCACCTAAAATGTTTTTATTAATGCATTATAACAGCTTATTACTGATTCATAATGTGTTAATAAATGGGTTATTAACTTTTACTGATAATGTAATTGGTAACCACTTATAAACCCTATATGAAATATGCTTTATTATAAAGTGCTGCCCTTACTACTTACTAGTTAGTCATCAACAAAATGGCTGACATGAGTGGCGTATGCAGTGAGAACGTGCAGAGATTGTAAAGCGTCATCAGTATCATCCTGTCTGTTGCAATAATAAAGAATCACAATTTGCCGCAATAGCTTTAGTGCTGAACATGCAAAACCATGTCTATCTCTTCCATTTTTTTTCCTGAAGAAAGTTTCCTGTGAATTATTCCTCATCTTAATGAAGGATCTAAGGATAATGTTTCATTTATTCTTGTTTATATTTTCTACTTGTTTCTCACTGTGTGAATGTAAAGCCATCTGAGCCTGTAACTGATTTAGGGCTATACAACTGGACATGACTGTATATCATGGACATTCATCAGACAGCTATCAAAAATAAGCAGGTTTGCAGCCTTCAGAGCCCACCACGTGTGTGTTTGTCTGCACTTTCTCTTTTACTACGTGCTTTCATGCACCACTTGCCTTGGTTTGGCATCATCTTTTTTTCCAGTTATTTTCCCCAGCATGAGAGCATAAACTTAATACTACCTAATGGCTGCATCTTTGCTTCTGACAGTGTTGAGGAAACTATTTTGCAACTGAAGGCGTTGATTTTCCACATCAAAGATGTAGCACCTTTGCTCAAGTAGTGATTTTATCTCAGGATGTGGCTGCAAAACTGATCACAGTTAAATGTGTCTCAGCTATGCTTTTGTGCGATAATTTTCAAGGAAGCCGCAACTAAAAGTCATCCTTTTGTGAGACTATTGGACATGATATTCACAGACGGAGCAGCAGCAAAATTGACTGGGTGGCTTGGTTTGGCACCCTCAGTTAATTTTGGGCGTCATGGATTTCTAATGCGCGGTGCGTGGTTCTGTGCAACGGTTTCCACAGATGTCTGAGATATACGATCCTCTTTCGCCTCAGGGCATCATGTCACCTACCTCCTATCAAAACACCCACGCACGCCTCAACACTCCTCAGCCCATAGTCAAATCTGATCCTGTCCAGAACTGGGCGCACCAGCCAAGCTCCCTTGACGTCCCCTGACGGGTTTCACACATTTTTATCAGGGTTGACATCATTCTGTCTGTGCATTGTGCAGACGCTGCGGAGGTTATAGGCCAGCTCCTTGGTGTTTTGTCCCAGCGCTGGCAGGCTCTCTGTGAATGGAGAAAGCATGAGTCAATGCTGTCAAAATAAATGTGCTAATTGATGGAGAAAAATATCTTATTACGTACTTGACCGTATGTCCATTTAAAAAAAAAAGTCTGTCCATTTATCCAACACAAAAAGAAAACTTTGTCAACAACTCATTACCATCCATAATCATTTCATGTTTTCATGCAAGCGAAGGAGGAATGGTAGATAAATAGATGACTAATGTTTTCAGCAGATTTTCACAGGGGCTGTTATAAGAGATGCAGATGTTCTTTGTAACACTGCTTTTTGTTATTATTTTTTTGCTGTGTCCCCAGATTTTTGTGGCTACGGGACACGAGTGTTTGAGTACTGGTGTGTCTGTGTGTGTGTGTGTGTGTCTGTTTCCCTGTCAGCTCCATCTCTCTGCCTGTTTTGTCTCTCCCCCGTTTTTTATTGTGGCTATTGTTATGCATGGGTGCCAGTGAGCAAGTGATAGGAAAATAAGAAGGCTTATAAGACAGCACAGTGGCCTAGTGGTTAGCACTGTTGCCTCACAACAAGAAGGTCCTGAGTTCAAACCCCAAGCTGTCTCAGGGCCTTTCTATGTGGAGTTTGCATGTTCTCCATGTGTCTGCGTGGGTTTTTGCCGAGTGCTCCAGTTTCCTTCTACCATCAAAGAACTGGCACTGTACTGCAGCTGTCCACTGCTCCTAGTCCCACTGCTCCTAGTCCCATTGCTCCTAGTCTGTGTGTATAGGATGGGTTAAATGCAGAGATGAATTTTATTGTATGTATGTATGTACATATGTTGGGCGGCACTGTGGCGCAGTGTTTAGCGCTGTCGACTCACAGCAATAAGGTCCTGTGTTTGAACCCCGGGGTTGTCCAACCTTGGGGTTCATCTCAGGTCGTACTCTGTGTGGAGATTGCGTGTTCTCCTCGTGTCTGCGATGGGTTTTTATCTGGGTGCTCCAGTTTCTCCCACCATCATAATAAAAGACATGCATGTTAGGGTTAATACACCTACACCTGCTAATACACCTGTCTGTGCCCTTGACCGAGACACGGCAAGACGAACTGGAGTTGGTCCCCGGGTGCTGCACGGTAGCTGCCCCCTGCTCCTAGCTACACAGCTAGGATGGGTTAAACACAGAGTGTAATTTCCCTACAGGGATCAATAGAGTATATCAAAATTTTAAAAAAAAAAGTATGTACAATGTGCTCATTCTTACTCACACAACTTCTAGAGGGACATTTAATTCGTCCTGTAATCTGCATGAACTTCGCTTTTCAAAAAACTTTTTTATGAAATGACCTTTGAGGTCAAACCATCTCAAAGGAATTCCCTTCTGACCTCATCTTGACCGTTCATGACAGACATAACAGGTAAAGGGGGGCCTCCTCTTCTTTTCCAAACATGAAAGTTGATTAACTGGTGCGTAACAACTGATGATTAGCTGAAGGACTGGCACCTGTTGTTCATTATACGTCATGTCAGAGAGGGGCTGATATCTCTTTTGTAGTGGCTCTGTGTTTTGTAAATCAACATTCTGCAAAGATGAAATCATCAAACACAACTGTCCTTTTTTTCCTCTGCATTCTTTTTCCTGTTTTGATTGAATAAGTACACATCAGTCTCATTTAGGATGGAGTGTGCTATGTGTAGTAGAGAGGAACACTTTGTGTAGTTTCCTAAAGGTTCACATATGCATATCTTTGGACATACTTATATCTCATACTTTTATGCCGTTACCCCCAGTCCACAACAGTGCAACACAAAGACAAAAACACATCCTAAGACTACAATAACTACAAAAACACACATCCAAATTAACACTTATATCCAAGCTGAACCAAAAAATCACTGTCCAAGGGAACGAATGCCAGCCAGGATGACTGTCAGAACTGCCGGTCTGCATGGGCTAGCAGTTAGCTTAGCCCACCCCGTTTCCGTGTCCTGTTAGACTGCCCTCGGTGTTTCCTCCTTGGGTACAGCTCCAGGCAGGGGCCGTGGTCCCTGGGCCCATCGGACGAAGCAGACCAAGCTCTCCCAGCCGATCCAACACCAGCTCTCCCAGCCAGACACCCTCGACACACCTCCCCGCACTCACACGACATCAAAAACACCACAGTCAATGCCAGGTGAGACCGCCGCCAGACCGCCCTCGGTGTTATCGGAACTGCTGGTCTGCATGGGCTACCAGTTAGCTTAGTCTGCCCTGCTTCCGCGTCCTGTCAGACCGCCTTCGGTGTTACCTCCTCGAGCACAGCTCCGGGCAAGGCCATGGTGCCTGGGCCCACAGGACGCAGCAGACCAAGCTCTCCCAGCCAATCCAGCACCAGCTCTCCCAGCCATCAAACTAAGACAAAACTTAGACGCAGACATGGACAAAGACAATTAACGGACGGCACTGGGTGAGGCCGCCGCAAATATGAATTCGCGCCACCATCTTCCTACACCGGTACTGGGTGAGGCTGCTGCAAATGTGAATTCGCGCCGCCATCTTCCCACACCAGAAGCGGGAGCGGTGGATAATTAACAAACGTGGGTAATTTAAAATTGGAATCGATGAATGTACAATATTTAAGTCAATAATTGTCTGTACCATATACTGTAAATATGCCTGTTATATAGTTGTGGGGAAAGGAAGTGTTAAAGTGCTGGAAGTCAGGGGGAGTTCATCAGATGGAACCAAAGGGAAGGTCTTCTTTCTGCAACCCTTCAAACTGAAACACTTAGTAATGATATGTGTTCACCTATAGTCTTTGAGGTATGAAGTACTGCATCCTTACATAGAGAGGGGGAGAGAAGGGCAGGACAAGAGCCTTCCAAAGAAGGGAATCCCTCTATCACATAGTGGACATGTGTTATTTTTTTTTCCACTGCAAATGGTGGTCTCGAGGTCATGCACAGGTCTTGTCAGTCAAATTCTAGATGAAGGAATGTGACGGAGGCTAGTTTTATTGCTCCTTGGATGCCCGACCATGCATCATAAGGCTTTTAAAGGCTTTGCCTCGAGGATCAAAGTAAAAAAAGAGGGGAAAAACAGTTGGCCGAGTTCCCATTTTGCATTGAACAAGCACCTCATGGGAGAAGCATGCAGACCAGGACGTAAGTAAAGATGCTTGTCATATATGAGGTGCCATATGGTGGTGCAGCATGTTTGCTCTCCAGTGGTTGCACTTGGTGGTCACTTGTAAAGCAAAACAGAAACAAGGGCTTTGAATTACAGCCTAAATGTAATTAATGGTCTCTTTCCTTTTCATTATCATCAGATGCGGTGGGCTTTCCTGAAAAACTTTCCTTTTTTTCCACCATTCATCTGGGTTTGCTTCATTTATTTTTGGGATTGGTGACAGAAACCAGCCTTTCGGCTTCCTCTGATTGCTGTCTGTCAATCATCTGGTGTGTTTAAAGCCCTGGTCACGTGGGAATACCGAGCCACCACAACAAAGGCCATTTTTGGCAACGCAGCTGAGAAACATCAGCGGCGCTCCACTCGGAAACGAGGGAGGGAGTCGACCTGAAAAAAGCATTACAGTCGTGTCTCGGAAAAGAAGTTCCTTTATAACCGACTAGGAAGCTTTCAACGTGACCCACACATTTATGCAGGTTTATGACACCTCCTTCTCTTAGTCTCTCTTCTAAACATTTAAATGAATTGAAAGACACCCAGTGTAAATTAGAAGACAAAATAAATAAGTAAATCAAAACCCATACATCAATTAGCAATTTGACCTCTAGCTCAAAGCACTAAAACAGGCTAGAGTGTCCTTAGTCACCGTAGCAACAGGAAATGTGGCATATATCATGACCACTGCATAAAACTGCACGATTTACATTCAGGCAGACTCCATTACACATAGTCTGAATGATTTGTCCGGTGTGTACAACAATTTCCCAGCAGCATTGCTGGGCTTAGTAGGGCGGCACGGTGGCGCAGTGCTTAGTGTGGTCGCCTCACAGCAAGACGGTCCTGGGTTCAAAACCCGGGGTTGTCCAACCTTGGGGGTCGTCCCGGGTCATCCTCTGTGTGGAGTTCACATTTTCTCCCCGTGTCTGTTTGGGTTTCCTCCGGGTACTTCGGTTTCCTCCCACAGTCCAAAGACATGTAGGTCAGGTGAATCGGCCATACTAAATTGTCCCTTGGTGTGAATGTGTGTGTGTTTGTATCGGCCCTGTGATGGTCTGGTGCTCTGTCCAGGGTGTCCCCCTGCCTGCCGCCCAGTGACTACTGGGATAGGCTCCAGCATCCCCGCGACTTTGAGTAAGGATAAGCGGTTTGGATGGATGGATGGATTTGTCCTATTCTTATTTTCAGAATTAGAACCCTGGGCCAAACATAGAGTTTTCCTCACTGGCATCCTTACAAGAACATCCCTCAAGTTGTTGCAGGTAGAACACTGAAAATAAGATGTGTGCCATTGCCAAAAAAGGTGAGATGAAAAGTGCTGTAGATTAATTCAACCCATGTGCTGCTGTAGGCCCACAGTCCTTGAAGAAATATGATCCCATTCTTTAATAATGACACATTCTTGAGGTTAATACACAGGGCTGTGGGAGAAAACTACTTCGTATTGAAATTTGTGTCAGTAAATGTCTGGTGTGAATTTGCAGCGTCTTATTTCGTTATAGAGTCACAGCTGCTGTCGAGGGGAGGGAACCTTCCAGCACTTTTTTTTCCGCACTCTCGGTGTCCAGTGAAGTACTACCAGGAGATATTTGGTGAATTTAGTAACATGGATGTTATCATCCAGTGAAGTACTACAAGGAGGTATTTGGTGAACTTGGTAACATGGATGTTATCATCCAGTGAAGTACTACCAGGAGATATTTGGTGAACTTAGTAACATGGATGTTATCATCCAGGGAAATACTACAAGGAAATATTTGGTGAACTTAGTGACATGGATGTTATCATCCAGTGAAGTACTACAAGGAAATATTTGGTGAACTTCGTAACATGGATGTTATCATCCAGTGAAGTACTACAAGGAGATATTTGGTGAACTTAGTAACATGGGTGTTATCATCCAGTGAAGTACTACAAGGAGATATTTGGTGAACTTAGTAACATGGATGTTATCATCCAGTGAAGTACTACAAGGAGATATTTGGTGAACTTAGTAACATGGGTGTTATCAGTGCAGGTTTGACGAAGTGAAGTCAAGTTTTGCCAAGGGATTTCCTTTGCAATTCTGTCTGAATATGATTAAACCTACGAACTGAGGAGATGGCAGCTCAGAAGCATCGCTCCAAAGTGGGTCCTGGAAGTAAGTGAAATGTCTTGTATTTGTTTTGTTTCAGTTTGGTTTGTTTCGCTTTGGTTGTAACCACGGTGGAAAACCCCAGAGAAAGGTTTCTTGACTATGATGGAAATGGAGTGTGATCGCAGCTGTTAGTAGGGATTACTTTTAAGTCAAATATCAAACAGGAAATGTAGCAGAGGAGCAGGTGCTGAGTTATAGTCCCGGCTGATGATCTATCCTGCAGGCTGATTTCAAATGAGATGTCTCATTTTAGGCCCCACATTCTTTCTAGGAAACAAAAAAAATTTTTCACTGTATGACAGGATCAGTTAGGACTCGCAAAAATATTTCCCTGATCCAAATAATTCTAAATGAATTAAAGATGTCACTCTTATCCAAAATTACCATATTGTCAGCCTGGCCTGGAATAACTGAACATGTTATGCAATGGCAATGAGAAAAACGACTCCACGTTTCTGACTTGAGTAAACCTTTTAGCAGACTACTTGGTATTACTTCTCCAGGCCAACTTGATCTCCATTTGTGCTAATGGCTTCTCTTAGAGCCAGGCCAAGCCACTCTTCTTCTTTTTTTTCACTTAATAAACATCACATGATTTAATGTTGGCATATTTGAGGAAAGATCAACACTTGTCTTAACTTGCGTTAACTTGGCCTCCGAATGTCACGAAATATTAGGAAACACACAAGTTGAGCTATACTATATCATTTATTGTATTTCTATACATACATGATATTATGGATAATAATGAGGTTCTCCTTTGTCCGATAGAGAGTATTCAGACTCTAAGAATAAGAGTGCACTGCTACACTTCATATACGGAGAACGCCTTTGGTATTAATTACCCTATAAATCTTCATGGCCTATACATTGTGTGTGTTCTGCCATGAAGATTCATGGCAGAACTTTGTGATTGTTTTTCTTCAACGTTGTCATTGGATGATGAATGGCCTACCCACTGCCTTTAATGGGGACTTGCTGAATCTCCACTTTGAATTTAAATTTGTGAGACAATTTTCCACCCTACTAAGCTGTGATATCACACCAATGTGTTGCTCATTAGATGACTGATTAATATAGTATATGACTATTGTGTTGAATTTGTTGGGGATTTTTCTAGGGATAAGCATTTATTCTTCCCTTTGAATTTGATATCAGTGTGAGACAGTTCCAGTATTTCCAGCACCAATTCTTGTTTTTGTTTTTTGTTTTTTTGTGGATTTTTGCCCCCTTTTTCTCCCCAATTGTACCTGTCCAATTACCCCACTCCTCCGAGCCATCCCGGTTGCTGCTCCACCCCCTCTGCCGATATGGGGAGGGCTGCAGACTACCACATGCCTCTGCCAACCAGGACATGCACCCACATCCGACTTCCCACCTGCAGACACAGCTAGTTGTGTCTGTAGGGACACCTGACCAAGCTGGAGGTAACATGGGGATTCGAACCGGTGATCCCCATGTTAGTAGGCAATGGAATAGACCGCCACACCACCCAGACGCCTGGCTATACGTTTTTAAAATGGGGGATCGAGAATGTATAAAGCAGATTATGAGAGCTGATGTATTAGCCATTGATGTTTCCCCAAGGTCTGTCATTTAGGACCATTGATTTAAAATAGTATTTAAAGTCGTGAAATTTAAGTGCTGAAAATGGATTTATAGTCAAGACTAAGCAAACTGGGGGCAGCAAGGCGGCTACATTTACATCGAGAAGTCTGGAATAATGGTAATAATTTAGGTAATGAACAACATTTTCTCACCAATTTTAGGCGTAAGTGTAGTGCGATAAATTGCCAAGTGCTGTGTTTTGTATCTTCGTAGATATAAACGGTACAAACATTTGCCCTCAAATGAAAGCAAATGTTGTGCGGTGCTTATGTGAATAATCCATCATGAATATGGGACACCAAATGAGGAACTTGCTAAATATCCCTACGACTTGGATAAGTGAGTTGGCTGAGCTCATAGTTCAAAGCACTGTAATTCAATGTGTCATGCTATATTGAGTTAAATGGATTTTTCTGCATCTGGTCCTGTGCTCCATAGCCCTCTATGGGTATTAGTTTTGCACGATATAGGACAGAATGACATAAAGCACCATATACCTCCACTTCCTGGATGATATTTACTAAATGGACAAGCTCATCTGGGCGTCCAGATGGATGTTAAACAGTCACATCTGGCCAGCTAAACGCACACCATACAGCACATCCTTAGAGCTCTGGCAAAACGGGAGGGGGATTCATCACCTCTTAGATTATTGTAGCATTTGATCAGCAGATACACATTTTTGAGTTACTTTGCCAACCGCTCAACTCAAGGTCCTTGGCCCATACACCGTCACATGAAGCAGGGAGGAACATTGATTAGTGTTTGCATCCTCCCCCTCGTCCTTATCCTTCCTTGACTGGGATGAACGAGAAGAGAAAATGGGAGGACACTGCAGTTTTTGTTCAAATACTTGTACAGAACTCACTCGTCCTCCCCCCCCCCCTGCTTTAGAAATATGAACTTTTATCTGTTTGAGCGTAATGAATAACAGATGAGTTTTCCTGCAGCCTAGTGTGCCCATCTACTTAAGATGTTTGTTATTCTCAGGGTTTGTGTAATGACAGCAGTTTGAGGATCCCAAGCAAAACATTGTGAGATTGCAGAGATTTTGTTTCTTTTGCCTCTTTTATATGTATAATTCACCACAGGCTCCCTAGCGCAGCGTTGTGATGTTGTGTTTAGCATTGACCAAAGGGCCGATTCATTTCCATGGTCCGAGTCTTGGTATTTGATTGATCGACAGCATGTAAATGTCCAGTTTGTGATGACAAGGCTTATTCTTTGTATGTTAACCGAAGAAACCTTTTCTTTAATGACTCTCTCTCTCTCTCTCTCTCTCTCTCTGCATGTTCTTCTTTCTCAGCCGTCTCTCTCTCTCTGGAGTCTCTCTGCATGCTTTCGCTACAGTCTCTCCCTCTCTCTCTCTCTCTCTCTCTCTCTCTCTCTCTCTCTCTCTCTCTCTCTCACTCTGCATGCTCTTTCTCTGCAGTTTCTCTGGAGTCTCTCTCTCTGCATGCTCTTTCTCTGCAGTCTCTCTGGAGTCTCTCTCTCTATGCTCTTTCTCTGCAGTCTCTCTCTCTCTCTCTCTCTCTCTCTCTCTCTCTTGCTCTTGCTCTCTATCTCTCCATACATGCTCTTCTTTCTCTGCGTGCCTTGCAAACAAACAGTGAGGCACATATGCGTCACATCACAAGACCAGAGCGGCGTTCATGCTGTCTGTGCTGTTGGCATCCTCGATGATGAGGCCTTTTAAAACAACGCGTGTTCTGATCAAAACAGAGCACGAGCTGACTGACGAGAAAGATCTCAGAGCCCACCAACAATAATGAGGTGAAACAATGCCTTGTTATGTAACCATCCCATAATACCTATTGTTTTTGTTCTAGTCTCATATGCCACTCTGGGATTACTAAATTACTGACAGTCTGAATGTCGGCAGCCTGGCATGTCTGTGGAGGTGTTGGTCACAGTGGCACCTATGACTTATTCTTTCCCGCAATGTGTCAGCCATTGGATGCAGTGGTTGAATTGCTCCTGTGGAGCGTGTGGAATTTGGCATTTAACGTGAGTGAGGGTGTGCACATTTATTGTGTACTGTTGTGTAATTTTAGCAGGTGTGTTACCCTCCTGCGCTATAATTTGTTTTGTTTATGGTTCCGCTCCGGCAGCACAGCTACTCATTCCAGTAAAAATATACCTTGGGCTAAACCCAGTCAAAGATGCCAGATGCTAGTTTATTCACCCCACAAACTCAAATCACTGCTTACTAGGCAAAATGTACGACTTAATTTTTAAGCTACAGCTAATTAAACCTGGGATAATATGAGAAATGCAGTTTTAATGGCTCGGTATTAATATATATGGAATTTTCCTTCAGGCTCAGAATTTTGAAGCAGCAAACCTTGAATGTAGCTGCGACCTTTAACTGAGCCCCCACTTTCTGATTTCCTGTCAGCACTTTTGGTTATCTGCAGTTCAATTTGAGTAAAATAGCACTGGAGATATTCAATCTGACAATTGCTACATCCTCTTTCCGTGAGAATTTTCCCCAATCCGGACTTTTGCAGCCCAGCCGGCCGAGTGAGCCGCTCACTGAAAGCTTTGCAAAATTTCGAAATGCAATGTGTGAAATTATCCCCATAATATTAGCAGTCTGTCTTACTGTCAGGCATGAGCAGCAGTTTGTATTTCTTCAACTAGGATACAGTTAGTGACATTTTTTGTTCCATTATGATGACCTTAGTTGTGCAGGTAATAACCTGGGTTGTTCAGAGCACTACAACGATTCAAAATCCAATCATGAGTGATGCTTCAGCATAAAGATTTCACACAGTTCTGTACACATTAAGATATTTGAACCTAGATGAGTAAATCCAGTCATGTTGTCTGAGACACAAATGATGTCACACCTAGTATGGAAGTCAAAGACCTCAGTTTTTTAAAAGAAAAAGGTCTCCATTGTGTGCTGTCGGAAGTTTTTCATGTGATGTTTACGTGTTGCCATGTTTGTCCACACCAAACAAACGTTCACCTGCATTTTAGCTTCCATGTGAGGAAGACAATGAAATTTCACTGTATCTCTTCGACTACAATGAGACATTTATAACGTGAGCAATTACACATAATTACACATAATTACACATGACCCATCCATTCTGGTTTTATTCTCACAGCGGGCGTTAACCATCCAGACTAAGACGCGCCCAGCTGTGATCCATTATGAGCCACACCGTTCATTGTTCGCATCAGGACAGATTCAAAGTCCCTGCAGAGCCTCGGCACACAGCAGCCCTCATTAGGATTTGTATGCGTAATAAAGAGGCCCGTCTCATGTCACTTTCTTCAGCTGAAGAACTGAAAAGCTCCCAAGGGTTCGATGTATCGAAATGAGAATATTCATTAAAACCACAACTGTGTGGCCAAAGACAACATGCTTTGTGAATAATAAAAGCTGTGGCTTCTTGCTGTTAAGAGGCATTGTTTTGTCAACACAGAGAAACAGAAAGAACTTTACGGTTTTTCTTTTTCTTTTTTTGTTGTTGTTTTTTTTTTATTATTGTTATTTCCCCCCCTTTTTCTCCCCAAATGTATCCGGCTAATTACCCCACTCTTCCAAGCCATCCCGGTCACTGCTCCACCCCCTCTGCCAGTCCAGGGAGGGCCGCAGACTACCACATGCCTCTTCCAATACATGTGGAATCGCCAGCCGCTTCTTTTCACCCGACAGTGAGGAGTTTCACCAGGGTGACGTAGCGCGTCGGAGAATCATGCCCCCGAGTTCCCCCTTCCCCCCGAACAGGCTCCCCGACTGACCAGAGGAGGCGCTAGTGCAGTGACCAGGACACATATCCACAGCCGGCCTCCCACCCGCAGACACGGCCACTTGTGTCTGTAGGGACGCCCGACCAAGCCGGAGGTAACATGGGGATTCGATCCGGCGATCGCCATGTTGGTAGGCAACGGAACAGACCACTGCGCTACCCAGACACCCCTAAGAAAGGACTTTAGTTGCATATGACCGGGGAGGCATATTGCCCCTATCATTCAGTCAATCAAAAAATTCAAACCTCGTACTACAATGGTTGTTTTCTGTACCGTTGTATAAATCCTGTTTTTCACACAAAAATGTATTGCAGAGACCTTGAGCAACACTTAATAAAGAGAGACCAGTTGAAGAACTGAGCCAACCAAGTTAGCTTTACAATGTTTGTGTATACAGTCAAGAGACAGGAAGAAATGGAAACAGATGATCCGCTGTGGCGACCCCTAACAGGAGCAGCCGAAAGTTGTCGTAGTAGTAGTAGTGTATACAGTCAAAATATGCCCCACCACTTGAAGCAAGCTGTGAAATGGAAACCTGACAATCAGTGAATAATAAATCATAAATATTTACGTCCTGGGTCTTTAATAGTTCTATGGTTAAGGTTTGGTAGAAAGCTCTGAAGATTGTTTTTTAATTTACCCCTCAGTGAAGGCTTAATGTTGATGTACTGATCTTTTAAGAGATCATTAGTCACCTAATGTTTACCAGTCTGAAAAGCCCATGTGCTGTTGATACATAGCAGCACTTCCACACCATGTTCCCATACCATCTCACGAATAGCCAGGGTAATGGATTCTCCATTACACAAGAGCTTTGTTTTCACCATAAGTAACATCTCCTAATCCACAATCATAAACTTTATATCAATTTAAAGTTATAAAAGTAGTCAGGAAATTAAAAAAAAACAACTTGCCAAAAAAAAAATCATTGTGTGAAAATTCTCACTTACTCACTTATTTGGGATAAATACCCATTGTGATCCAAAGCCCCCAATTATTCTTAAACATGGTGGTGTGCTAAATTTGGAATCTGATGTTTGCCTCATAATTTCATTGTAAAATGATACAAAACAAAACATTTGAATGTGATTGTTAAACACCGGGGGTTGCAGGATTTCCTGAAAATGAGCTGGGCTTCTACAGGGCAGGCATAGTGCAGCTGGATCTGTGGTGTCCAGAGGAGTGGAAAATCTCTGTCATTAAGCCGAGCCCCATGCAGAAGTAGGCTCCTCTGACCAAACATCTCTTTGTTTAATATGTAAAATCAGTTTACGAGCCCTAAATCCAGTCCTGATCATATGCAAGCTACTACTCCCTACTCAACAATTTAGCACAATTCAAAGAACATTGTATCCGAGTGAATGTGTGTAGCCATGAACTCTGGCCTGCTTCTCTCCAGGCATCTGCAACAACATAAATTGCTGGGCAGGGAAAAATAGAGGATACATGGTGTTAATTTCAGGGTTTGTTCTCCACTCCAGTCCCATTCACAGCCACAACTGAGAGCTGGATTGCCATAGATCTGGTTTGCCTTGGTTACTTGTCTAGATATGGCTGAGCCCCATTTTGAAGTCAGTAGAGATGGAATATAGAGACTAGGAGTTGGGCTTTAGCCTTTATCAAAAAATTTCAAATTGTGGTTGGTGCATGTTAACAATGCAATATCATGGGGGTTTGGCTAATGCTATCAGTCAACATTGGCAGATATATTTTAGCTCTATAACAGGTGCATGTTAATGGTACTGGAAATGATGGATAGATTGTATTAGTCACTTAAGCACTTTGTTAAAGGATGCTTGCCTTTTTTTCATCCTGAGTCTTGTGTTTGTGGTTTTTGCCATTGCGCATATTGGCTAAGATATTTTCACATCATAACCAATTATGTGTACATGATTTTCCATTGTCTATGACTCTCAATTGCGCTGGCCAGGTAGTTAGTTGATGGTTACTACTACCATCGGTAAGTATAGACTGGTCAGTCCTGCAAATTGAAGCAGGGAGTATCTCAGCAAGGCAATTGATCATTGATAAAATTAGACATTCCAGGTAATTACTTTTAGCTTGCACTTTCTTTTTCACTTCAAAATATTTGGCATGGACAATTAAGTTAAATTGGACATGTTGAAACGTCCAATGTTTTCTCAGAAAGTTGAATCAGCTCATCTGGACACAGTTTTTATTGAGAGAGAAACGTTTCATCACTAATCTAAGTGACCTCTTCAGTCTCAACTGACTGCAGGTATCCCCACCCTTATAAACAATACAGTTGCATAATGACCGAACAAACGATTGGTTTCATATGCAAATTGCCGTGACCATTAACTAGTTTCAATGGCCATGTGTACTATTCACAGAGGATTGGGGAATAGTTGCCACCACAGCATCGTAAGATGGTGACAAATGTACTCTTGCGTCCCCCCCCCCCCATTCAGGGATGGTCGTGCCCTCGTCACAGATGGTCTCTTTGAGTTCCCATTCAAACCAGTGTTCCTTCCTGTCAATGATGTGCACCAATCCTCTGTGAATAGTACACAGGCACTTATCATTCAGCAGGTTGCATGTGATTACATAGCCTACTAGGTTTAAACCTAGTGTGGATGTGGAGTCAACTAGTTTAGTTAATATGTTTAGTCAAAGATTTTCTGATAGTATAGATTACCAGACCGACAGCTTGATGTGCAGGCAGGCCCGATAGGAAAAGGCCCTGTCTGACTTCTTTTAACTTTGGGTACACACAGGAGCCCTGTATTTTGAGAGCTAAGACCTCAAGATGGAATGTACAGTTTAAGGAGCTCAGACAGGAAAGATGGGGCAAGCCCAATTCGGATTTTGTAAGTCAGCAGGAGCACTGCTGATCTAGCCAATGACCAGCATCTCAAGTTTTATCTGAACTTAAAAGCAGAAAATTTAGTGACATCCAATTTTTCACAGCAGCTAAGCAAACCTCGAAATTAGTCATTTGAGTATGATAATCAGCCCTTATAGGCACATACAGCTGAGTATCATCAGCATAGAAATTGAAATTTATTCCGTGGCTGCATATAATTTGGCCAAGAGGTGAAATATAAAGAGAGAAAAGTAGAACTAAGCCCTGAGGTACACTATATTTAACATCAAAGAATTTTTTTTTTATAACTTCTGTTTTTTCCCTTTTTTCTCCCAATTTAGCGGCCAATCAATCCCTTTTTTTTGTTTGTTCAAACACCCACCCTCGTACTGCATGCGTTCGCCAACTGCATCTCTCCGGCCGGCAGTCTCGAAGGAGACGCCTCCCCACTTTCGTGACAAGGCGAATCCAGGCCGAACCACTGCTTTTTCCAACACACACACAGACGCATTCATGTGACGAACACAAGCCAACTCCGCCCCCCTCCCGAAGACAACATTGCTTATTATTGCTGCTTCATCAAGTCCAGCCATAGTCGGATCTGACGAGACCGGGGCGCAAACCCCGGTCCCCAGTGGGCAACTGCATCGACACAAAGGCGATGCTTAGACTGCTACACCACCGCGGACCCTAAACATCAGAGAATTTTAATGTAATATTATACCAGACACAATGTGTTCTTCCAGATAAGTAGGACTTAAGCCAAGAGAGAGCGAAGCCAGAGACACAAAAATTACAATGTATTCTGTCTAATAGTATACAGTGATCAATAGTGTCAGAGGCTGCACTGAGGTCCAGTTGTGGTGTCCCTCAAGGCTCAGTTCTTGGCCCCCTTTGCTCTTCTCTATACATGCTGCCCCTTTGCCAGGTCATTCAAAATCACGATGTGTTTTACCATTTTTATGTTGATGACACTCAGTTATACATGCCACTAAAACCCACAGATTCTAGCACCCTAGCAAATCTCACAACTTGCCTCTCTGACATTAATCCATGATGTCCGAAATTTTTCTCAAATTTAATGATGATAAGTTTGAGGTCATTCTGTTTGGTCCCCCAAATTCCATCAGCCCTTTTGTTACTAATCTCGGTGGTCTTTCAGGTCATCTCAAGCAGGCTGCTAGGAATCTTGGGGTAATATTAATTTCTTTATTTTTGATTTTGAGATACTATATTGATCCCCATGGGGAAATTACACTCTGCATGTAACCCATCCTAGCTGTGTAGCTAAGAGCAGTGGACAGCTGCCGTGCAGCACCCAGGAACCAGTTCAAGTTTGTCTCGCCATGCCTCGGTCAAGGGCACAGACAGGAGTATAAACCCTAACATGCATGTCCTTTTTTTTTTTTTGATGGTGGGTGAAACTGGAGCACCTGGAGAAAACCCACCACAGACACGGGGAGAACATGCAAATTCCACATAGAGGATGACCTGGGTTGACCTCTAAGGCTAGACAACCCTGGGGTTTGAACCCAGGACCTTCTTGCTGTGAGGCGACAGGGCTACCCACTGCACCACTGTGCTGCCCAATTGCTGTCTATTCGATGCTAACCTCGGTTTTGATAATCAAATTAAACATGTTGTTCAGTCATGTTTTCTCAAGCTAATCTCCAAAAATAGGTCATTTTTATCAATTGCCGTGCTGCAAAAAGTTGTACATGCTTTTATCTATTCTCAGCTTAACTATTGTAATGCACTTTACTCTGGTATCAGCAACGGCTTCGTACACCGTCCCTAGTTAGTACAAAATACCACTGTGTGCCTCATTACTTGGACAAAGAGGCATGAGCATATCACTCCTGTGCTTGCCTCCCTACACTAGCTCCCTCTTGTGTTTTGAATTGATTTTGAAATTTTATTGCTCACTTTTAAGACCTTAAACAGTCTTGCTCCTACCTACATTTCTGATTTATTGACCTGGTATATGCCCTCTTGACCATTAAGATCCACAGGTGGATCCCTGCTGGTTAGTCCTAGGTCTCGGTTTGTCACAAAGGGTGATCGGGCTTTTAGCAGTTAGAACCCCCACATTATGGAACTCTTTTCCTGTCAAACTAAGACTAACCAAGTCTTTAGCTTCTTTTGGGCAGCATGGTGGCCCAGTGGTTAGCACTGTTGCCTCGCAGTAAAAAGTTCCTGGGTACGAACCCCAGGCCGTCCCAGGTCCATTCTGTGTGGAGTTTGCATATTCTCCCCATGTCTGCGTGGGTTTCCTCCAGGT
Organism: Lampris incognitus; assembly: GCF_029633865.1. NCBI lineage: Eukaryota > Metazoa > Chordata > Actinopteri > Lampriformes > Lampridae > Lampris > Lampris incognitus. Next base: position 14,809,899 of record NC_079226.1, read on the forward strand.
GCTCCGGTTTCCTCCATCCATTTTCCAAACTGCTTATCCTGCTCCCAGGGTCGTGGGGATGCTGGAGCCTATCCCAGCAGTCATTGGGCGGCAGGCGGGGAGACACCCTGGACAGAATGGTTGTCTGGTTTTATTTCTTTGTGAAGTACTTTGTAACATTGTTTTAGAAAAGTGCTATATGAATAAAGTTATTATTGTAATTATCATTATTATTATTATTATTATTATTGTTGTTATTATCTTTTTGCCTTAGCCAACAATTAGTTGCCTTTAAGTTGAGTGCTTTACAACCTGTGCTGCGTGGTGAATCGGTTTCTGTCTCAATTAATTTACCAAGCACCGTTCTGCCAATGAGATTACAGAGTAGAGTATTGACTATTGCAAACTGTTCTCCTCTCTCACATGTCTTTTCTGTCTCCCTGAATGGTGTCTTCTCCTTTCTCGTCTTCTGTGTATGTGAATGGTGTGATGTGAGACTCCCCTGTGTGCATGTGTAGTCTGTCCTCCTGTCAGGTCTACATGGTGATGGTGGTCATGTGGCTCAGGTCCTAGGCTGTTCCACTGGTGTCTGGACACTGCTTGGCATCCTCCTCATCATATTATTCATATATCTTATAATTATATTATAACTCTGTTATCCTCTTTCAATGTTGTATTGTATACATTGTGTAAACACAACATCCATTGCATGTCTGTCCGTCTTGGGAGAGAGATCCCTCCTCTGTTGCTTTCCCTGAGATTTCTTCCTATTTTTTCACCCTGTTAAGTTTTTTTTTTTTGTTTTTTTTAGGGAGTTGTACCTTATCCAATGCAAGGGTCTAAGGACAGGATGTTGTATTGCTGTAAAGCCCACTGAGGCAAATTTATAATTTGTGATAATGGGCTATACAGATAAAATCGACTTGGCATTGCCATTGTAACTCTAGTTAATGGTCATAGAAATTTTGCATATGAAACCGATCATTGGTTTCAGTCGGTATGCTACTGTTCTGTTTATAAGGGGTGGGGATACTGCAGTCAGTTGAGACTGAAGAGGTCACTTAGATTAAACATTTCTCCCAATAAACGTTGCATCCAGATGAACTGATTCAACTTTCTGTGATCTCCTTACCTGGACTATTGAGCATGCATCAAGACATGTCTGATGGTTGTGTTTGGTTACCCCATAAGAAGTCATTGTAAAGTTGTGTGCAGTGGTGGTCCTGCTACTTTACCTTGCCGCAGGTAGTAGTACTCATCAGCTAACTATCCAGCTAGCCCAATTGAAAAGTCTTATTCTGTATGATGAAAAATCATGTACACGGTCTAACAGCCACTAGTTTTTTTTCTTGGTAAGACAGCTGCCCTATGTTACAGGGGAGCTGTCTTATGTCACTGTTATAAGCGTCTGTCTAGCTGTGGTGGTGTGTCCAAAATGTCCAAAATTAAGGTGGTGAGTAGAATGATGTTATAACGGATATATATGCACCATGGAAAAAAACAACAAAAATAAGACTCATATTGTAATATAATGGAATTATGTATGCCCAATTATCCTTTAACTGAATGTTCACTCCTCATTCATATGCTGTAGGTTCCTTAGTTGTGTCCCAGAGATTAAAGAAACATGCTTTTGACTGTCGTATCGACAGTTTGAATCTCTGGCCCAAATGGAAGAACTCGGGTGAGGGTAATGAATATGGAATGTTCCTTTGTTTATTAGTAACTGCTACTGAAATGCCTCCAAGCAAAGCAACGGGGCTCCTCCGGTGCCCTTAGATTAAAGAAGGGTTAAAAAAAAGAATCCAATTTCTATCTTATCCAAAGGAGTTGAATCAAGTGCAACTCCTTTGGATAACCATGACCTGGATGAATGAGAACATTCACAGACAATTTCTATCTTGTGCTCCATCTTCGAAAAACAAGCAACAAAGTCTTCCTTCTTTCTTTTTTTTTTATACCACATCCTTTCAGTAAATACTTCTGGAGACTGCTGCAGTTCCCTTACATCCTTTCTGCTTCTTTTCCTTCCTTTGCTTAGCCTTGACACTTGCTCACCATCACTTGCCAATTAGGTAATGCTTCACCGGGCTGTGGCCTCATTTCTTTTGCTCTTGTGTACCAACCAGGAGAAATAAAAACCAATAATAATAATAATAATTACATTATATTGGTAGTATCTGCAAATATGCCACCAAGGTGATACTGTGTTGTATCTCATCAATGGCCACCTTTTTGAGTTGTACAAGCTTGCAACGTGTCAATAAGTAGATGTGCCTTGTGGCACTTCTTCAGGAGATGGCTTATCCTGAGCTATTAGTGGTCTTTAAACTACTCATGGGCTTCTTTGAGGTTTTTGCCCAAGCTTCAAACACAATTAGCTGGTGGGTGTGTTGGCAGTGAAGGATTCCACTTTAATTAGGCCGACTTGAGGAAGACTGTTTTCCCTGAGGCTTGTGATCTGGTTCCTTCTGGAACATTTTCAGGAATACACAAGAAGAACATAGAAATATCTCGACATACTATATGGCAGGAAGGGTTGAAATCACTACAAAAGAAAAATGGTTTGAAGTCATCACATGCTGTACAACACAGTAGAAATGGTGGCTTCCCAGGCCTGAATAGATCCAGTTCGATTAATAGAGCAACAGGTGACATCACTTTGTACACATCTGGCTCGTGTCAACAGCCAGCTATTTTGCCCCCAGTTTGTACATTCTACTCCCGTCACTTGAGTAATACAAGCTTTAGTCTGTCACCAGATTTGATGTTTTGAGTGTCAAAGATCACTCCATATGGAAATCCAAAAGGGGTGGATTAGATTTTGGAAAGGTCATTTGTGTTTTAAACATTTCAGCATCCAAGAGTTGCAGATGTTCTCTGCCTCTCATTTTCTTTTACTTTGTCCTGTCTTACTTTTTTTTTTTTACTTTTGGACAGTGTGTGTGTGCGTGTGCGTGTGTATGTGTGTTTGCTTGTGAGCACACATGGATGGTTATGTGCACGTATACATGCAGTTAGTAAATGAAACCAAACCTGTGGTTTGCATGTGTGCGTGGATGTGCATGTGTTTGCATGCACACATCAAACCAACTGTAAATGCGGGTATTAGGCACAGTGTGCATGTGTGAAGCAGTGTCGTGCGATGTCTAGACCTCAACGCGACAGATGTGTATCAGGGGCGCAGAGCTTTATTTAGCCTGTGGTTAGGAACCGAGTAGGAGGGTTGGAGAGGCGTGGTGGGTGGGGGTTTAGTGGGGTAAAAAAAAAAACCCACTACACCCCCAACCACCATGTTGATGGGGGGAGACACCCAGCCATCCTGTCCAAGATCACTACACACTGGAGACTTCCACCAGTCACTGGAAGGGGCAGTTGAGTAAAGACCAGTTCTACATCATAGCAATGTTACATGACGCACTAAGATAAAGAGACAACATAGTGAAAGGATGGGCTCTTACAAAATTATGAATAAAAATACATGGAATAAGAATGATTCATATAAGAATAGCATACAAAACAAATGCAGATTTAATAAATAATTAAAAATATATGTTTGGTCCATTTGGACTAGTCAAGGAGATTCTGCTAATCTTATTGAAGCACCCACTCCCAATTTCAGACTCTTAGATGAAGCCAGGATGTCTGGTAGGGGCAGAGTGGTGGCCATCACATGCAGAAAGATGTTTAAATGCTTGTCTACCTCGTGTACCAATCTCCCCTCATTTGAGTACATTGGCTTTATTATAATAGCATGTTTTGGCCCTTGACTATATGGACCGCTCAGGTTGGACTGTTTGGAGACAAAGCAAGAGAGGCAAGATTGAGTTGGTTTGGACATGTGCGGAGGAGAGATGCTGGGTATATTGGGAGAAGGATGCTGAATATAGAGTTGAAGAGGAAAAGAGGAAGGCCAAAGAGAAGAGGAGGTTTATGGATGTGGTGAGGGAGGACATGCAGGTGGTTGGTGTGACAGAGGAAGATGCAGAAGACAGGAAGAGATCGAAACGGATGAGCTGCTGTTGTGACCCCTAACGGGAGCAGCCAAAAGTAGTAGTAGTAGTAGTAGTAGTTTGGACCCTCGACTCAAACAAGCGCCCAAGAGATCAACAAAGAGTTTCTTCACAAATATTCAAGGGCTGATGTTTTGTTTTATGCCCACATTTGAGTTCTTGAGGTAATTTTAATATCCATGAATGATGCTGGACTCAGAAAATCCCATATAGTTCTGAAAACTTGTTTTCCAATCTTGCTCCATCTGTACACAGATACATATCAGAAAAGACAAACCCTTTGTGATATTTGAATGGCGAGGCTAAGGTTATTTGTACTGACCACGAAGCTGCTGAAATAAATATAATGTTGTCTCACCTTTGTTATTTTCAGTTCCATAACTGTCATAAGTTCTCTGAAGCTTTTATGGCAGCTGCATGGCTATTGCTTAGCCTCCGCTGCTGCAGATTTAAAAACAAACACTCTCCTGCCTGAACTGTTGACTATTGCTTAGAAAAGTCAAATACAAGATGTCTGCCGTGGTGGATGACGACAGCCTTAAAGAAAGAGTGAAGGGGAAAATTCAAGACAAATACATTATTTGTCTATTACGACATCTTAAAAGATCTCATGAAAAGATATCAGAGGATGGTTAAAGTGCTCAGCGTCTTGTCGGTGATGTCACAGCTAGGAACTACCCAAATCCTAGGGTTCTGTTTAAAGCTCTAGTCCAATGAAAATCGTGGATTTTAATCTCTTGTTGTTTTTTTTTACCAGAATGTTTATCTTGATGCATGCTCAATAATCCAAGTAAGGAAATCCCAGAAGTTGAATCAGTTCACTGGACACCATGTTTAGTGGGAGAACTATTTCATCACTCATCTAAGTGACTTCATCAGTCTCAGCTGACTGCAGGTATCCCTACCCTTATTAACAGCCCAGTTGCTTAATGATGGAAACCAACAATTGGTTTCATATGCAATTACTGTGACCATTAACTAGAGTTACCATAGTCATGTGTACTATTCACAGAGGATTGGGGAATAGTTGCAATTACAGTATTCATTGTAAGATGGCGTCAGATGTACTCTCAGCCCCCCCCCCCCCCCCACTCCTCCTCAGTTCAGGGATGGTCGTTAAAATAGATGGTCTCTTTGACTCCCCGTTCAAACCAGCATTCCTCCTTATCAAGGATGTGCACATCCTCTTCCTTGAAAGAGTGGCTGCTGGCCTGTAGATGGGTGTAGACTGTGGAGTCCTGGCCTGATGAGTTAGCTCTTCTGTGTTGTGCCATTCTCTTCGCTAGCGTCTGTTTGGTTTCCCCAATGTACAATTCATGGCAATCCTCCTGGCACTTGAGGTGGACTAATTTCCGGCGCAGCGTGTTTTTGGGTTTGAATGCAACCGAGACGTGGTGTTTGGAAAATGTGTCTCAACTGTTCCGACACTCCCGCCACATACGCAATCACCACTGGTTTATGCTTAGACAGCTGTTGCCCTTCTCCTCTCTTTGATCGGCTGGTGCACTGTTTGAGCATCTTCCTGGCTTTGACAAACACCCAGTTAGGATAACCTCACTTACCAAAAGCCTGTTTAATGTGGGATTTCTCCCCTTCCCCGGTTGCTGTGTCGGTGTGGACGTCAGCTTGGTGGTACAGCATCCTGATGACTCATAGTTTGTGCTCCAGTGGATGATAAGTCAAACCTGAAGTGCTGATCAGTATGTGTTGGTTTATGGTAAACAGCGACACTCAAATGTTCCCCATCACTTATTGCAATTTCACAGTCAAGGAAGGCTAACCGGTCATTTTTCACATCCTCCCTGGTGAACTTGATGTGGTTGTCCACTGAGCTAATGTGGTCGGTGAAATGTGGTACGTCTTGAGATTTAATTTTAACCCAGGTGTTGTCCTATTGGTAAGGGTGGTGTTATTGCTAAGGGTGGGATTGACCACCATTAACACTGACAAAGTGTGTCTGCTCCTGAAACTGTGTCTTCAGTCCACGTACTTCACATACAGGGGGCAGTACTATAGGCAGAAACATGAGTGTGCTATGGGTTCCCCACTTTCACCTATAGTGGCCAACTTGCATTAAGGTGGAAGGGGGAAACAGGGCTCTGATGTCCTATCCAGGGACACCACCTAGCCATTGGTTCAGATTTGTGGAAGGCAAATTTTGTGGAAATTGGGTAAACTAGGAGTCATCAGGAGGCTGACAACATTCCCACCGACACAGCGGCCGGGGAAGGGGAGAAATCCCACATTAAACAGGCTCTGGGTAAGTGTGGTTATCCTAACTGGGCGTTTATCAACGTGTGGAAGACGCCCAAACAGTACACCAGCCTATCGAAGAGAAGAGAAGGACAACAGCGGTCTAAACATATACCAGTGGTGATTCCGTATGTGGCGGGAGTGTCGGAACAGTTGAGACGCATATTTTCCAAACACTACGTCTCAGTTGCTTTCAAACCCAAAAACACACTGCACCAAAAATTGGACCACCTCAAGGATCGGTTTCCCTGGTACAAACAGAGCAATATAGTGTACGCTGTTAAGTGCCAGGAGGATTGCCATGAATTGTACATCGGGGAAACCAAACAAACACTGGTGAAGAGGATGGCACAATACAGAAGAGCTACCTCGTCAGGCCAGGACTCCACAATCTATACCCAACTACAGGCCAGTGGCCACTCTTTCAGGCATGAGGATGTGCACATCCTTGACAGGGAGGAATGCTGTTTGAAAGGGGAGTCAAAGAGGCCATCTATGAACCGGGGGGCTGAGCTGAGAGTACATCTGTTGCCATTTTACAATGCTGTGACTGCAACTATTCCCCAATCCTCTGTGAATAGTACACGTGACCATTGTTACTCTAGTTAATGGTCACGGTAATTGGCATATGAAACCGATCGTTGGTTTCGGTCGTTATGCGGCTGTGCTCTGTTTGTAAGGGTGGGGATACCTGCAGTCAGCTGAGACTGATGAAGTCACTTCGATGAGTGATGAAACGTTTCTCCCAGTAAATGTTGTGTTCAGATGAACTGATTCAAATTCTTGGATTACCAGAATGTTTGTTAATGTAAAGTTGCCCAAAACATTACAACTATTGTTCTAATGTTGTGAAAATGTTACTACAGCCCCATCAGAAACGATCCTCCTGGCTGTCAACACAGTTCAACCAACTCAGAAAGCCATTCTGCTTCTGATACAATAAATAATAATAGATTACAATAGGATAGAAATAATAGATGACATTATCGTCTAATACTCTGGTTAACCAGGGTAATTAGTTTATTAATTAATTGTCTGATCAAATGATCACCGTAATTAATTAATCTCATAATCAGTCTTTCAGTTGGACTGTTTACAAAGAGTTGCCTACTTCATGCCAGTTAGTTAGCAAGCTAGCTAGCTGTCGAAAGCCTAGTGAATTGAGGGCCACACCCTTCAACCTCCTGCGGCAAAAAGTTATAACAGCTAAAATGGTTATGACAGCTAAAATGGTTATGACAAATCAAATGATACTTCTGCTGCAAAAGCTGCAAAAATGACACCCCTAACCTTAATATTCCACAATAATGTTTGTGTGATAAAATTAACATCATTGGATTGGAATTTTAATTCCAAGTAACATCAGCCTCTCACCCTACAAAATGTTAAGAGTTCAAAGATTTGTTTTTTAATCATAAGGCTGATCACAAAAGGCCTTTTATAACTCTCCTGTCCAGATTAAATCTGAAGGCTGATGTATGCAGTTTTGCTATTAAACCAGTTCTTCTCTGAACATGCCAGATGTGGTTTCTCACATGCAGCCCATCATTTGTCCGTTTGAAACTGTTCCTACATAATTACTGAAAGGATACTCGATGCGATCTTTTAATTAATTGCCATATGGTTATTGTTGTTTCCCTTTCTTTTTTCTAAATATGTGGTTGAAATTTCGGTCGCTGCTCCTCCCCCTCTGCTAATCCGGGGAGGGCGGCAGACAACCACCTGTCTCCTCCGATACATGTGGAGTCACCAGCCTCTTCTTTTCCCCTGACAGTGAGGAGTTTCACCAGGGAGACGTAGCGCATGGGAGGATCCCGCTCCGCTTCCCCCCGAACAGGCGCCCTGACCGACCAGAGGAGGCGCTAGTGCAGCGACCAGGACACATCCAGCTTCCCACCCACAGGCACGGCCAATTGTGTTTGTAGGGACGCCCGACCAAGCTGGAAGTAACACGGGGATTCGAACTGGTGATCTCTTTGTTGGTAGGCAACGGAATAGACCGCTAAACCACCCAGACGCCCCATATTCCCTTTTTTTTTATCTTACTGTTATTATAGGTTTTGTCTTGCCCAATTGTATTAATCAGTTTGCTTTCATTTGATGATTAAAGCACTTCGTAAAACAAAAGGGAAGGACAAACACAGTTAATCATCAACATGTTGATTAATAACATGCACCTTCACTGCAGTATGAAAGAGTTGCATCATTATCCCAGACATCAGAGCTCCATCGTAGTTCAGTGCCTCGGATATTGCCGGTAACTAAATGCTCTTTCTAAGAAAGACATAAACAGTCCTGCAACAATTTCGTGTAACTTACTATAATGAAATTAATTCAGACTTTGAAATCCAATAAAATTAACACTTAGGATTATCCATTACCATCTCAAATGTGGCATTTATAGACCTCATCTGACAGGAATTTGGTTAAATCTCATTCTAATTTTATGAGCAGGATTTAAGGTAACAGCAGTTGGTGGGGGAGTCCTAAATGCAGTTAGTTTTATTGTAGGTAATAAAGTGCAGTTAAGTTCTAATTAAACCCAATGTCATAACTACCTTGGGAATTTTGACAACAGTTATTATTGATATTAAGTCCATATTTAATGAAAAAAGTAATTTGAAAGAGCACCTGTACTTATTCAATGTTATATAAGGAAACTAATGGTTAATGGGTAGTGAGAAAGTCCAGATCCCACTCACACCCGTTCTGAATTCTCCAAAACTTCTTAGAAACCTATTTAATGTCTGTATATTTATGTTGGAATAAACACTGTGAAGAACGCCAGAAGGTAACGTGTGGCAAAATAATGGTAGAGCTTACTTAGTTGACTTGGAGTGATTCGGGCCTAGCAGTGAATCTGGTGCAGAATCAAGAGGAGAGTTAATTGGTAGGTAAACACGCCTTTATCTGGAGATAAATTGAATGCAGGCGGGCCACGCACAGCACGTGCTGCAGAAAGAGAATACATGCATGCTTTCAGCGGTGCTGAGAAGTTTGAGAGTATGGAAAATTGTTCTCACATGGTTTGTAGTAAAATACGGAGGAACTCAGAGGCACAGATGTGCTGCGAGTTTATCCAAGATACTCCCTTTAATGATAAACGCTCTCACCATGAGGTTTTTTGAGCATATGGAAAGCAGAAAATACTGTGCTGATGTTCAGTCAGAAATGATGTTGGATTGGAAAATCCAAAATTCAATATCAAAAGACATATATCTCTTTAACTGACTTGTTGACGTGCTTTAAACGACAATAAGTAACCAGGCCGATTTCCTAAATCTGAGGAGTCTTCAGACTGTTTACACCGCAGAAACTTTCTATCAACAAACAGATAAGACAAAGAGCGCCGAGTGTCATTCAGATTTTTCATGTCTTTTTTTTTTTTTGTCAAACAGAGGGCCTCTAGAGAGCCAGAGAGCCATGTAGTATGTGGTTAGTTAGTTTTTGTTTATCTTTTCGGCTCTCCCTCAGTGGGGTGAGCGGATGGTTAAGTTTTTCTCTTAGCTCGCTGAACTACATGTTGACTCCCCGAGAAGGACAGAGACGTCTCAGACGGGAAGGGGTTCGGGGTTCTGGGGAGAGCTGGTGCAGACACAGAAAAGAAGGAGAAGGAGGGAGCTCTGCTGTGTTATCACAAGTGATTATGGCGTGTTGAAGCGACCGTATCTCCCGTCTCAAGGCCGCTGGAAGTAGCCATGCTGCAGATGAACAGTGACACCTACTGGCCCCTAACAAGGGCCCGCAAACACCAGCCTCACGAGGCGGGGGCCCAACATGTGTACATACACCTGAAATAAACTGCTAACTACTGCTGACATTTTAATGCTGAACTACATGTGAATGACCCGTGGTGTTAAGTATGACCTCATAGAACAATAGAGAAGGAATTTCACCCTGTAGCAAAACTGTGAGTATAGTGGTCATGCTAACGCAGTCGTCCTGTCTACATGACCAGTCTGTCTAGTTGACCTAAACTGTCATTATTTTTGGGCATTCTGTCGCCACCCACATGCTTGCCTGCCTTGCGTTCTGCTTGTTTCTTTCTCTATCTAACCTAACTGCATGCCTACAGTTCTGTCTGCCTGTCTGTCTGTTTTTCTATATGACATCATCTCCCCACTCCTATGGATCCTATTACCATTATCTGGTCCCCTTGCTCACCCCTGGAGCCTCTCTCTCTCGCTGTAAGCTCAGCTGATATTGCCTCCATGGTATTTACTTTAGCGACTGGCTACCTCTCACTCCAGGCAATTTCATTGACCCATGGCCACCTTAAAGGTTTAAGAAACAAAAGATAACAAATAAAAGCTCAGCTAAGTAGTGCATTAGTCACTGTGGCATCCCCCCCTGCCTACGAGTGTTAGGCCCATGCAGGGGAAGTCAGTCAGAGGTAACTATGCCACACTTAGTGTCTGTTCAGTCTTCAATAAGGCCTCCGTCCCCCAAAAACAATGTAATCCTTTTGTGGGTGATTTGCCATAAAAGTTAATGGAAAGCATTAAGAGGATGTTAGCAAGTTGGCGGAGCATAGTGTGAAGTGGGGGGGTGGGGGGATGCTGCCATGAATGATGATGATAATGAAATCAACAGTTAGAGGATTTAAGTGTGGGCATCATATTCCCTAATCATGTGTACTGTGTTGCATTGATCCCAAGCTCGCTGTACAGTACAGGTTGCAGATTTTGTCCCAAAACCCTTCAGCTTGCGCTCTCCCCTCCACCCTTAGATAAATTCAACATCTGTGTGCTGCACTTATGAGTTTCCCTATAAAAATGCTTCCAAGTGGTTTCTCTGTCTGGCTTGACCAAAAGCCTCTGTGAGTTTATTGACATCCTGTCTTAAGAGAGAAGAAAGGCTCTGCAACCGTAGCCTCTGTGAGCAAAGTGAAAAGGCTGCATGCAAGTAATTCACCAGCATGTTGGGATTATGGTTAGAAGCGTTGTGACTGAATAATGTAGCCTGGTTTAAGATTGGTTTCGAACAGAAATTATGGGAAACTTCGAGCGAGGTTTGTTAAAGACTTTGTAATGTATGACGAAGTACAGTACTTTTTTTGTGACTGGCAACTTTTTTTATATATATTCTCTTGAGATTCTTGAAGCGGTCACCATTCACACTATTCAGTATAACTGAAATAATGTATTCTTGTTTAAAAATCCATCTCATGTTTTAGGTCCGTCAATATCTCTTGTAACTTATTACATGATTATTATGACATTATTGTTTTTTCACTATACTTATAACATTTTGATTCCTTTTTATAATGTCTTCACCATCAAGACTGCATCAAAATATATACAGTTTATTATTTTATGAGTTCCGGTGTTGGGATGTGTGGCCCCTAGATTCCTGTGGGAATTCATTACTGTCAGTTGAACACTTAAATAAAGGGACATTTACAATAAATATTTAATTTACACTGTAACTTTCATGTTGTGAATAGAGATAGCCCCCCCCAGCTTGGCCGGGTACAGAAGTGCATTTTGTACATTGATTATTGAAAAAAAAATGCTGTTTAAGTAGAGTTCTCCTTTTTCAAGTGGACTGGCAGGTCCTGCTTCAGTATTTGCGGATTGTTTTCCTGCCAAATGGTCTCATAGGGAGTGCAAAAGATGCATCCCTGGTGCTTGCCTTTTCAAAGGCATCTTGTTGTTTCCAGATGTGGCTTTGTTCACTTCACAATGTGCATGCATGAGGTTGCAATGTGCAAGCAAAAGCCATTTTTATGCACGATAGTGCTGTGTTTGCCAAGAGTAACCATGCTGTATGACTTCACATGGTGTTTAAAACTTAAATTATTTCATGGAAGCAATACAGCTTACAGAGATAACCTTGCTTATCGTAGCCAAGTAAACACTGATACTTGTGGTAAATATCAGTAGATTTGATTTTATAAAGCTAAAAGCAGGGTAAGTCGATTATCCAGGCAGCAACGTCAAGACAAACAACTTAACCACTTGTGGACCTTTCCATGTTATTTTTTGCTGGACCGACAGTTGAAGCATAACATTGACAAAAAGGTTTTCAGTCCTTATTTTAGCGGTTAAAACGGTCAAGTTCACACATATAGTTCAGTTATGAAAAACAGCCTGACAACCACATTATATAGCCGCAGTAGAGAACAAAATTGCATAGCCCTTATGTGTGGCTCATTCATTGCGTTATGACTCATATTGTAGCGTTCATTGGAATATTGGTTAACTTGCTAAAAAAAAAACAAAAGAAAAAACAGCAGTTCCAGCAAAGTAGTCTACTCAGTACTCTCAACCATAAGTACACCCCCTCAACCACTTTGTACTCACCTTAGTTCAGCTTTTACAAAGCACTGCCCTGTCTTGTCTCTCTATAGTATTCCCTGCTATACTGGGGACGTCCATGCAAAGAGTGTATGAACTCAAGACTTTGGATAAGAGACATTCAAATGATTCAAATGACATGTGTAAAGTTCTGCTAATTGTCAAACTATAATCTTTTTTAGATTTTTGCCTCTCCTCATGCTGGCATGCTAACAATAGATAACATTGTTTTGGCTTCTGCATTAATGACATAGGCATTTAAGGAGGTATTGCAAGAGGTTGCCAAATGTGACTCTCATTTCAATTATGTAATAATAATTTGTGTAGCAGAATAACACGTATGACCAAGTTGCTCCTGTTTATAAGAAGTCCAAGTGAATTTAAAGTTGTGAGTAACCTGGTAACAAATACCACAGCTGATGAGAGCTAACAATGGCTAGAGCTTCATTCCACCCAACGTAATTAAAGAGGCCATGTCATGCTATTTCCTTGTTTATTATATGTATGTATTAAAGTGGCCTATTTACAAACATTTTAATGTTTTTATGGTCAAAAAGCACCCAGTTACAGCTGTGTAGTTGGCTGTGTACGCAGCATCTCATGCTCACTCAGCCTGAAACGAGCTGTTTTGGCTTCAGGTCTGTTCTGTCTCTTTAAGGCTGTTCAACATGCAGGCACAGGCCCGCCCCCCAAATGGCTTGGAAGACCTGGCGGAGGTTCTCTAGGGCCAGCTCGAAGTCAGCGGCATGAACCAGAAGGTTGTCAAGGTAAACCACACACCGGTTGCGGGGGATGTGAGCCAGCACCCTCTCCATTAGTCTCTCGAATGTGGCGGGGGCGTTGCAGAGACCAAAGGGCATCACACGAAACTGCCAGAGTCCCTGGCCGATGGCGAAGGCCGTCGTGGGTCTGGCTACTGGTGCCAGCTCCACCTGCCAGTAACCGCTCCATAGGTCAAGTGAACTGAACCACTGTGGCCCCGTGATGTGCTCCACGGCATCGTCAATGCGGGGCAAAGGTTAATAGTCCTTGCGAGTTGCATTGTTCAGCTGACTAAAGTCCACACAGAACCTCCAGGTGTCATCCTTCTTTTTGACCAGGATGGCAGGGGCGACCCAATGGCTGTTGGATGGCTCTATCACCCCGTCGCAGCCATTTCTAGAATCATCTCTGCAGCTTCACATTTGGCAAGCGCTAACCAGTGGGGTCGCAGTCTAATGGGCAGAGTTGTGCCAGTGTCGATTGTGTGCTGCACCAGGTTGGTCTGGGTGCACTACTCTTCGCGTGCAGCGAAAATCTCAGTGAACTGTTGGAGTAGGTCTCTCAGCTGTTGGCTCTGCTGAGGGTCCAGCCCTTCACTGCTCTGCTGATACGGATCTTGGGTGGCGGCAACAGTGTCCGGTGAGGGTGTCTGAAGAATGGTAGCCTCAATGGGGGTCGTCGTCATTGTTGGTGGGCTGGGCAGTGTCGTTGTCACCTCGTGTGGCAGTGGTGATGACAGTGGGGTGGGGGCGGCAGCGGCGTGGTGACAGGTGGAGTCAGCTGGATGTGGATACGTCCCACCTTCCTCTCTGGACGGCGCCGGAGGGCCAGGGTCTCTGTGGCGAGGTGAATGGCATTACTCGACACATCGACCAGAGCCCCCAGCGAGTCAGCAAGTCCAGCCCAATGATGAAGGGGTCTTGGATTTCAGCCAACCAAAACTTGTGGGTGGCTGCGGCTTTCCCTGCCTGCACCTGCAGCGCTCTCATCCCCAGCATGCCGGTTAGTTCCCACAGTTTTGATTTTACAGGCAGTGGGCATCCACTCTGTCTCTGGCAGCACCCCTGGACGCACAATGGAGATGGTGGACCCTGTGCCCAGCAGTGGTGTCCATCAATGGAGTAGCAAAGGTAGAGGCCGTGTGCGTGGCCCACTCTGCCGATCTGGGAGGAGTTCTCAATGGGGGATATTGTAGCGAATTCGGGGGACAACGCAACCACAGGAACTGCCGCGGCCGGGAAGCGAAACCGTATCGCCCGCACCGCAGGAGACATCGCTAACCGCTCGACTAAAGGGTCAGCCCCGCCAGCCAGCGTGTTTACTTATCCATGTATGTTACACTACCCCCCTCCTTCGGGAAGCGCCGTCCCCGCGCTTAAGCATATCAACTCCTTCACGCCTCAAGGTGCATACGCTTCCGATAGCCTTACGGTCGCCCCACCCCACTTCTGACACCAGTGTGGCGAACGTAGAAGTAACGACAAAGGTAACTTTGCAGCCCTTTTATTGAACTCACGCAGAAACAAGAACTTACGGGAAATATGACACAATAAATGGGGGTCATCTACTCGAACAACAAAGTTGTTCAGGGTTTCAGTACCAAGGTTACACAACACAACAGAATGACAACTACAATTACACCACAACAAATAGTAATCACATAAACACATAAAACACTTACAAAACATTTAATAACAACTGACAATCTGCACGCAGTGCCTGATGGGTAAAAGAGGATGGCACAATTCTGACGGGGTAGCGACTTCGCTACAATATGGTCGGTTGGCTGGGTGTCAGTCTCCCTGCGGTGCCACCCTACTCTAGTTTTCTGACTAGGGAGCGCTATGGTGTCGTGGTTCAGGGGCAGGGCAGACACGGGCCCTTTGGCCCTCTTCTCCACAGCGGTAGCATGGCTCGTTAGGCGTCCAGGGTCTGAAGGGTGGTTGGCGTCGGCCTGGTTGCTTTCGACGTGGTGACGGACGAGCCTGGCAGACGTCTGCTGCATAGGTTCCCAGGGTCTCGTCCCCTTGACGGCGCCGGTGGGTCAGTCGGTCTCGCATGCTGTCAGATGAGACCCGTTGACCAAAGCGTCGTTTTAAAGCAGCGACCAGTGCCTCGTAATCTTCTTGTTCTGGTGGCGCAAGGTCGAGCAATACCTGCAGCGCATTCCCTTCGAGTGCCAGGGCAACGTGGACCGCAGTGTCTCGGGTGCTCCAACGGTGGTACATTGCTGCTTGTTTTACTTGTGCTAGGTAAGGCTCCAGGGCCGTGATGCCAGCATACGGTGGGAGCTTGAAGATCCTTGGTGACGGCAGCATGGCATTAGCAGGGGGTGCTGGGGTTGTAGTGGCGTTGGTTAGCGAGGTGGTGACGGTGACCGGTGATATAATGGCGGCGGTCGGAAGCGGATGGGCGGCGGCCGGCGATGAAATCAGGGTGGACCGCGACCTCCCAGCGTCGGTCGCAAACTCCGAGCCGCGGGGCGCGCGGCCTCCATCGGCCCCTCCTCCGCGGGTCATCTTCTTCCGAGTGGCGTCGTTCTTCTCCCGGAGAAGTTCTACTTCGAGACGCTCAAGCATGTCTTCAATCTGGCGAAGCTCTTCGTCGAATTTACTTCTCGGCGTTGCCATAGTCAGTTTGTGGGCGATAGCTGCAACTCCTCTGCAGGTCCGAGTGCGGCGTGCGCAAGTGGAGAACTCGCGTGTAAAGGGTAATAGTACATGGTTGTCATCTACGTGAGCAACAATGTCGATCATGGTTTCAGTCATAAAGTTCTAGTATACAACATAACAGAACGACAACTACAATTATACCACACTAAATAGTGTGGTATAATTGTAACCACATAAAACACTTGCAAATCATTTAATACCGTAACTAACAATCTGAGCGCAGTGCCCGATGGGTAAAAGAGGAGGGCCGTCTCTTCGCTGCAATATATACGCATATAAACTGGGGTGGGTAGCGTTCACATTTGAACCGATACCAGTACATGGAGTTCGGTACCTTTTTTTTGCTACTTATATGGCGACAGAATAGTGCCAAAAAGAACTCGCGCGATAAAACATGCATTCGGGCGTATTATATTATTTCTCACACGTAGATATTAACTGCGAGCGCGCAAATTATCTCTGTGCGCGCGAATGCATGTTTTATCGCGCGAGTTCTTTTTGGCACTATTCTGTCGCCATACTTTACTCTCTCTGCAATGACAACAATGTCATTTCAGTTGTGAAAACTAAGTAAACGAGCACGAAACCATCCAGAGCTACGGCGCACCCACCAAGTGTGAAGTCGATCAGATGAACGGACAGACAGAGACTCGTTTTTATTTTAATTAGGCTATTGTTATCCCGAGGAGTCCTGCAGACTAACGAGCGCGCGTACTAAGACGTCCCTCTTAGGTCGTCCATGACAGTGACCACGATTTGCGACACATGAAAACTCAGCTCAATAAAAATAATAGGGGGGGGGGGGACTCAACTCAAAACTTTATTGCAAAAGATAAACCCAAGACAGTAGAGTAAACACAATGAAATAACAAAAGGAACCAATCAGTGTCTTACAAGGAGGCAGCTATACCAATGGTCCCAGTGCCGGCCGGGATTGGTAGCGTGGCACTAAACGTGGGCCTACAGCTAATTAGTTAAACCATTTGAACGCTATAACGTTAGCTAACGTTAGCACCGGGTGTACAGCTTGAGGTTAATTTAGCCACAACCAGCAAGTCCGCACTTGAGCACTCACTGGCGTGTTTGTTTTAAGCATGATATGGCATCTTTAAAGTCTAACCCTGGTTGACCAGAGCCAGATGAGGTCATGCTTTAAAAGTCATGATCAGACTAACAGCATTTCCTGTTTAATGTTGATTATTTTCACACATTGTCATTGATGTCACATCATGCAAGAGTCACTCAGCATTTTTATGCACTCACAGTCCACGCTTAATGCCTCTAGATTACCAGCCCCCCACCCCACCCCACGACAACCTGTTGAAGCTTTTACAGTGAAAAACAAAGTTTCACAAGGCCAAGAAAATGCTAAAAGATTAGGCACAGTGGGAGCTACACTTGGTAGTGTAATACCCACCCGTAAGCATCTGTGACTGAGCTTTGCCTCATTCTTTGCAAAAACCTCACGCATTAAGAACATAGACCCATGTATCATAGTGATGTAATGCACAATACCCCGTGTGTGTGTGTGTGTGTGTGTGTGTGTGTGTGTGTGTGTGTGTGTGTGTGTGTGTGTGTGTGTGTGTGTGTGTGTGTGTGTGTGTGTGAGTGTGAATCACCACTTGCTGCATACATTACCCCGAACCTTCTCAGCAACAGTCAATAAAACGAGAGCCTGAGAACCAGGCATACTCCTGCAACAAAAGTGTGTGTGGGGGTGCTGAGTGGGCACACTGTTGTTTTGTTTAAGTAGAGAAATGTGATGATGAGAGAGATTTGCTGTGCTGAACTGGGGTTGGAGTTGTTTGTAATGAGCGGAAAAATCAAGCCTGGGAGCTATATTTGCATGGATGGTTTGGAAACTATTTACAAAGTCCATTGATGGCTGGAAAAGGCATAGCTCCGTGCTGTCTGTGGTCTGCGGAGGTTTACCGACCACAGACTTTCAAGGTTAGCAAGGCACACCATTGATATAAGATATTCACACGTGCTCGCAGAAGCTTGTTTTGGCATTGTTGCTCTCCATGCCCCACATAACACGCTTAAAGGGAAAGTTCCCCCCAAAATCAAAAATACATGTTTTTCCTTTTATCTGCCAAGTTTTGGAGATATCGACCATAGAGATGTCTGCCTTCTCTCGAATACAATGGAACTGGATGGCACTCGGGTTGTGCTGCTCAAAGCAGCAAAAAATTGCATTTGAAAAACTCAACATCAATGTCTCTTTCCAGAAATCATGACCCAGTTACTCAAGATAATACACAGACCTTGTTGTTAGCAGTTTCATGTAAGTGTAGTACGGTCTAAGAAAACTGTTCCCGGTGCAAAATTGTTTTCCGAGTGCCATCCAGCTCCATTGTATTTGAGAGAAGGCAGGTTGAAGGAAAGTAATCATACACACATCGTGCAGGTGCAAGGCTGTCAGAACATCGTCAATGAATAAAAGGGGGATAATGCCTGCACACTTACTCTAAGTCACAAAAGATAGATAATGATGTTTCCATCCCACATGGATCTTTGTCAGGTCAAGATTCGAGAGGAGGCAGACATCTCGACAGCCAATATCTCCAAAACTCAGCAACTCGCGCCAAAACAATCTAGATAGCACTAGAGGTAAGAGGAAAAACATGTATTTTTGATTTTGGGTTGCTCTGTCCCTTTAAGTCGTGTCTATGAATTCCGCTGGATTAAAACTTGCTATGAGCACCATCCGGTGGTATTTGTTAACGTGTGGAGCACAGTATTTGGTCATTTTTAAGGGAAATGTTCGATTGTGTCAGCAGCAAAAACTTTTAATTAGGGTAATGGAGCTGAGGTGGACTGACATCATTACTTAAGGTTTTTGTTTCTTACTACTTTTTACGGCAAATAAAACTAAGCTTGTTAGTATTATTATCAAATGAAGAAGTTATTAGAATGAGGTCACAAATAACTAAGTGCAGTTGTAGCCAAATTAGCCAAATTAGCAGCTTGTAGCAGCACCAAGTTAGTAGCAAGCTTGGAAGCTTCTTGCCATCAGTATTTTATCCATTTACATAAACCCTGGCAATGAAGGTTCTTCATATCTACGGCTGAGGGTTGTGAAGGAGTGCGTTGTTGAGGACCGTAATTGAAAGGTGAGACATATTTGCATCACACAGAGTACGTGTCACGGGTGTGCATTTAGATACTCTTGGTCAGGGTTTTGGTTCAGTATTTCGTCTGCAAATAATGGTAGCCACCAAAATACATAAATGTTTGTGTTCATTGGGCCTGTTTGGGGCTGAGTCAAGCTAAGTCATGCTAGAAGAATGCAGACGACGCACCACTGTCCAAATGTCAAAGGGACTTCTTGGTCACTACTACCTCTCTCAGGCCCAGTTACCACTGTCATATTGTACTATTGGAAAAGTGACTTTGGAGTTAGGGCAGAGGAAATAGTTAAGAATAGTTACAAACCATTGTACCCCTTAATGAAGCACTGGTTCCAGTTGCTTAATCGTCTCATGCATGTGCTGAAATGGGTTAAAAATACAAATCGTTTCATAACTGTTGAGGTGAAACTGTTTTTTTTAGCAGCAGGAAAGCTGCAGCCATAATGGAAAAAAACCCAAGTTTGTTTTTTTCCATCGTTTGTTCCTGGGAAAACCCGGCTTTTCTGTTATCAGAGGGTATCGCACTCTGTTTAGATCTGAACACAAAGATGACATCAAACCCAGTGTGTGCTGTAGTTTATGTACACTCCCAGAGACAACAGGAAGCCCTTTCATCTGTTCAGCAGCTGAGCAACCAGTGTGAAAGAACTAAACTGTGGCTGCAGACGCTGCAGGTCATTAATACGCATAACAATCACTGGAAGGTTAAACCACATCATTTGATGTTAAGAGGTTTGAAGTAAAATAAATCCTGTTAAAAAACTCCCTTTTACTTTGACAAAGTTAAAAATCACATGCAACAATATAATTTCCTGTAGACTAGTTGGCCAAATCTCAGAATCATTTCTCTCCGCTGTCCTTATACCAAAGCCTGTCCATAGTAGAAGCCGCTTCACTTGGGCTCCATTTTGGAAGCAAGTTCTTGAACAACAGGACTAGACCCCTATCTTTTACAATGGGGAGTCATATAAATCTCAAATTTCCCCCTCCTCTTTTTCTCCCCAACTGTACTTGGCCAATTACCCCACTCTTCCGAGCCGTCCCGGTCGCTGCTCCACCCCCTCTGCCGATCCAGGGAGGGCTGCAGACTACCACATGCCTCCTCCCATACATGTGGAGTCGCCAGCTGCTTCTTTTCACCTGACAGTGAGGAGTTTCGTCAGGGGGGCGTAGCGCATGGGAGGATCACGCTATTCCCCCCGGTCCCCCCCCCGAACAGGTGCCTTGACCGACCAAAGGAGGCGCTAGTGCAGCTGCAACCAGGACACATACCCACATCCGGCTTCCCACCCACAGACACGGTCAATTGTCTCTGTAGGGACGCCCGACCAAGCCAGAGGTAACACAGGGATTCAAACCACCGATCCCATGATCGAACCGCCGATCCCCATGTTAGTAGGCAACGGAATAGACTGCCACGCCACCTGGACAACCTAAATCTCAAATTCTAAGATGCATATTCTCATTTGCAGGAATACTAGCAAATTCTACACAACATGGAGTGAGACGCACAGAAAAAGGTCTTTTTTTTTCTAATTAAATGTTGCTTGCACACGTGTCCTGTCCACCTCCCCAGGAATCACTGAAATCTGTGTTTTATTTGTGGTAATTAACAGTACGGCAGCTGTGTGACTCTCAATATGGGATTGACAGATTTTCTTTATCATATGCAGACGAAGGTGCTTCCACTGGCCAGTTTTACCGACAGCATGACATTACCTGGTGTTGTGTTGTGAGTGTTGCCGTCTTGGTGTTTTAAATTTCGCAGCTCTAAACCGATGGACTGCATGGCCCCCGCTTTCGTTTGAAGCGTCTTTGCTGGTATTTAAAGAACACGTTATCCTTGAGCATGAGGGCTTAAAGGACTGTGAAGTTTATTGTTTCCGCTTTGTGTTCTGCTCCTCCATTGTTCTCCACCAACAGGGCGGCTCGGACGGACACCCCGGAGGGGTTACTGGGTCTGTTAACTTTCATAGTGCTTTCAACTTTCAACGCTCAAATGGCAAAATGACTTGGCCAGCGAGTCGCTCACCAGGGTGTTCTGCTAGCAGGCCGGCGCTGATGTTGAGATTACCTTAAATACAGCAGAATACCCCTGAGTGTTGTGAACGGCCTGTGTGCTGTAATGCAACATATATAGTGGACTCATGTTTGGCCAAATGTCTCTCAGTGGGGTTAGTGAGAGCCAGTACAGGAAGTTCAACAGTAACATGGTCCACTCTCATGGCTGCCATGTAGAATCGTTGGGGAACAGCCAGTCTTATGAAGGACCACTCAAGAATCGTAACCTCCCAGGTTTTTAATGTAATGTAAAGATAATTTGATGTCTTGCCATTGATGAAGTAAGGGTAGTGAGAGCTAATGGTCCTGTAGTGTAGCTGGGAGGTGCTGGTGTTATGACAGCAGCCACCTTGGGCATGTCACTGATGCTATCAAACGGTAGGGGTTCAGTTCTCCCTGGGCCACCTTTTAGTGTACTGTGATGCTGTCATTTCATGGAAAGTGCTTTGTGTCCTCAGATCAGGAAAGGGCTATAGAAATACAATCATTTAATTTGAAATTATGTTAAAGCATCGGGCTTCAGGCGTCCAGGTAGCGTAGCATTCTATTCCGTTACCTACCAACAAGGAGATCGCTGGTTCGAATCCCCGTGTTACCTCCGGCTTGGTCGGGCGCCCCTACAGACACAACTGCCCGTTTCTGCGGGTGGGAAGCCCGATGTGGGTGTGTGTCCTGGTCGCTGCACTAGCGTCTTCTCTGGTCAGTCAGGGTGCCTGTTTTGGGGGGAAGGGGAACTGCGGGGAATAGCGTGATCCTCCCATGCAATACGCCCCCCTGGCAAAACTCCTCACTGTCGGGTAAAAAGAAGCAGCTGGTGACTCCACATGTATTGGAGGAGACATGTGGTAGTCTGCAGCCCTCCCCGGATCGACAGAGGAGGTGGAACGGTGACCGGGACGGCTCTGAAGAGTAGGGTAATTGGCCGGATACAATTGGAGAGAAAAGGGGGGGAGGATTCAAATAAATAAATAAATAAAACCATAGGGTTTCACTTCTGATTGCTTTCGTCTTGGCAAATGGTTGCTCTTTCAAAATAGATTTATTCCTCGACGAAGCCGAATAAAAACACTGCTAATGAGAGAACCACAAAAGGCTATTAGGCAGCTTTATATGTGAAGGAAAATTAGATTTCATTTCAGTTGCCACATTTCTTGATTAGGCATCATATACGGTTAGTCCAATTCATCTTGTTAGAGAGAACAAAATGTTTCTCTCCAGTTGTAGCCGGCCAATTACCCCACTCTTCTGAGCCCTCCCGGTCGCTGCTCCACCCCCTGTGCCGATCCGGGGCGGGCTGCAGACTACCACATGCCTCCTCCAATAAATGTGGAGTCGCCAGCCGCTTCTTTTCACCTGACAGTGAGGAGTTTCACCAGGGCGACATCGCATGTGGGAGGATCACGCTATTCCCCCCAGTTCCCCTTTCCCCCTGAACAGGCGCCCCGACCGACCAGAGGAGGCACTAGTGCAGCGATCAGGACACATACCCACATCCGGCTTCCCACCCGCAGACATGGTCAGTTGTGTCCGTAGGGACGCCCAACCAAGCCGGAGGTAACACGGGGATTCGAACTGGCGATCCCCATGTTGGTAGGCGACGGAATAGACCACCACGCCACCCGCATGCCTTAACTTTGATTCTTATTTGTTCGCCACTGCATCAGTGAATAGATATGATTGCATCACAGCAAAACTCTTGACATGGAAATGTTTGCATCTTTTTGCCATTTCCTTTGCTGGGAAGCCCGGTGTGTGTGTTCATCAGGCTTCATGTTTCCCTTTTACTGCCTGCTGTCGGGAGAAGCTAACAGTCTGACTCACCAGAGACAAGACACAAATCACCCTCCTCAGGTCCCCCCCGGATCCTCCAAAAGCAGCAGACAGACATACGAGGCATGAGGTTAGCGGTTAAAGAGCGCTTCTGAGTCAAAGACTAACAAATCACACAGAGGCAAGTTCATTTCTGATACCAATCTGTGAACACGTGCATGCATGGTCATACATGCAATACACACACACACACACCTCACAAATGGAGCCTTCTAGCTTGTGCTTTTACAGCGACCTTGTGCGTAAATAGGGAGAAGAGGGAGAGAAAGGGATGGGGGAGTGAGGCTCTTCAATTAACCAATTACAAGTTTTGGGCCCCATATTTTCCATGACTTAAGCTTTACTTTTCACTGTGGAGGCTCCGCTGCGTCTGCCGGAGAGAGGCCTGAGCCAGGGAGATGGTGGCTCCTGATACGGCTAAAAGTCCACGGGCCCCCTTACCCATCCTTGCACTTACACACGGACACACAACCGCCCCCCTACCCCCCTACCCCAGGTCAGTAGTTTAGCTCTCTGTCATTCATCACAGGCAGTCCAGACAACATAATGGCCCTTCCTATGCTAAGGAGAAATGGACCACAGTTGTTAAAGCCATCCTTTCTCTTTCTAAATCTCCTGCTTTTGTTTTATGTTTTATCACCCGTCTTTTTTTTCCATTTTCACTTTCCTTTCTTTATTGGTTTCTTTGTTTCTGTCTATCTGGGGTTTTTTTCTGTTGTTCTTTCTTTTTCTGTCTGTCTGTCTTTCTCTGTCTGACTGTGTCTGTCTGTCTTTCTTTCTGTCATCTTTCTGTCTGTCTCTGTCTGTCTGTCTGTCTGTCTGTCTGTCTGTCTGTCTGTCTGTCTGTCTGTCTGTCTCTTTCTTCCTTTTTCTGTCTGTCTGTTTTCTTTCTCTGTCTGTCTTTCTATCTCTGTCTGACTGCCTCTGTCTGTCTCTCTGTCTGCCTGTCTGTGTCTGTCTGTATATTCTGTCTGTCTGTCTCTCTGTCTGTATGTCCGTCTGGCTGGCTGGCTGTGTGTCTGTCTTTCTGTATGTCTGTCTCTGTCTGTCTGTCTGTCTGTCTGACTGACTGTGTCAGTCTATCAGTCTGTCTGTCTGTCTGGCTATGTATCTGTCCGTCTCTGTCTGTTTGTCTGTCTGACTATGTGTCAGTCTATCAGTCAGTCTGTCTGTCTGGCTATGTGTCTGTCCGTCTCTGTCTGTTTGTCTGTCTGACTATGTGTCTGTCTGTCTCTGTCTGTCTGGCTATGTGTCTGTCTGAGCATGTCTGTTTGTCTGTCTGACTATGTGTCTGACTGTCTGTCTGTCTGACTATGTGTCTGTCTTTGTCTGTCTTTGTCTGTCTCTGTCTGTCTGTCTGTCTGATTGTGTCTGTCTGTCTGTCTGTCTGTTTGTCTGTCTGACTATGTCTATCTGTCTGTCCATCTGTCTATCTGTCTGACTGTCTGTCTGTCTGTTTCTGTCCGTTGTACTATGTCTGTCTGTCTGTCGGTCTCTGTCTGTCCGTCTGTCTATCTGTCTGACTTTCTGTCTGTCTGTCTTACTATGTCTGTCTGTCTGTCTCTGTCTGTCTGTCTGTCTGACTATGTGTCTGTCTGTCTGTCTGTCTGTCTGTCTGTGTCTGTCTGTCTATCTGCCTGACTGTCTGTCTGTTTCTGTCTGTCTGACTATGTCTGTCTGTCTGTCTCTGTCTATGTGTCTGTCTTTCTCTATCTCTGTCTGTCTGTCTGATTATGTGTCTGTCTGTCTGTCTGTCTGTCTGACTATGTCTGTCTGTCTGTCTGTCTGTCTGTCTGTCTGTCTGTCTGTCTGTCAGTCTGTCAGTCTGTCAGTGTCTGTCTGTCTGACTATGTGTCTGTCTTTGTCTGTCTGTCTGTCTGTCTGACTATGTCTGTCTGTCTGTCTGTCTGACTATGTGTCTGTCTTTGTCTGTCTGTCGGTCTGTCTGCCTCTCTCTCTCTCTCTCTCTCTGTCTGTCCCTCACTGCCTTTATAGCTGTCCTCTTGGAGTCCTGCAGAGCTCAAACATCGTCTCAGTGATCATTTAGCACCACTCTCAGCAGAGCTAGCCCCACCAGGAAATGCAGCCTGCCAGGGTGACCCAGGGAAAAGACTTGAAGTGGAGGCATGCGGCAGGCAGCCGGCTGTGTGAGTTACGTAAGACTTGGCATCGCCGTCTCTCCCAGCTCCTACCAGCTCCCCATAATGCAGGCCGTGGCCCATATGTCACCGGGCTTCACTCAAACTCCACTCAAAACGTCATGTCAAACTCCACGAGAAAAAGGACAATGTCTTGACGGTCAGCTCCACTTGATGTTTTCTGCATATGTTGGCTACCCCAGCATGGAAGGAGAGGCTGTAAAACCTATTTAGGTCAGAGCTATTACATTTCAAACCTGGGCCCTTGTCTCAGCAGTTTAGGGGGTTCAGCCTGCCTTTACTCCATTTGTCTCTCTTTAGTTAAGGTTCTCCCTCATGTATTTGTATACAGCATTAATGGAAGCATGACGGACATTTCCCATAACGATAAACAACAGAATGGATGTAGTCATGTAGTTTTTTTCCTTTATTCCACCTTTTCTCTCTTTTTTTTTTGAAGGTTTTTGCTGTGCACATATGCTTCTTTTCAGCAACACCTATTTCTGATCCACTCAGTTGCACACATTCATAACTTCCACTTTCCACCACTGAGCAGCCCCGCTACAGAGGTTGGGGGTTAAGTGCCGTTCACAAGGAAACCTCAGAAGGCAATCGTTATGGAGGGTTACTCGTTCGCTTTTCTCTTTAGGTTTTCCAAAAAAAACAAAAAAAGATGAGTGACTCAGAAACCAGCAGCCTCTTTACGCAAGGCAGACGTTGGGCTGTTCGCGGCCTTTCTTATCCATTAACTCAAAGGGCAACGCTCTGGAAAGTGAGTCATCCTTGTAATGTTGTTCTACTTCAAGTTCGAGTTGTAACCACAATAAACACGATGTCGTGTATTTGAACAGGGGAACCTTTTTTTTGTGTGAAAAGTTTCACACCTTTTTGGTACATACCGGGGTTGATTTGAGGGAGGGGTGCAAGGAGGGGATGCCAGGGATGCAAGGAGAGGATGCCATCCCTCCTGTGTAACCCATTGACCACATCAAGCCTCTGTAAATCCGCCATCCGCTCTTTCCGTGCCCCGCGGGTTAATGGCGTGCTGTGATGCATCTTAATCAAGCGACATTAGTAAACATAATGAAGTCTGTTACTGACATTTTGATTTTATCCACATTAGAGATTCGCACGGGGCTGCGTCTGGACTTCTTCCCTTTCCCAAGTTCAAAAGCTCCCAAATAGTTTTCAAGTACACTAATAACGCTGGATGTAAGAAAACCTGTCGTGGTTAAGAATATCCCAGGATGGGAGCCGATCACTTCTTTTACAAATCGACCATTATATAGATACCATTAAATAGCCCATTAGAGAGAGAGAGAGAGAGAGAGAGAGAGAGAGAGAGAGAGAGAGAGAGAGAGAGAGAGAGAGGGAGTGTGTGTGTGTGTGTGTGTGTGTGTGTGTGTGTGTGTGTGTGTGTGTGTGTGTGTGTGTGTGTGTGTGTGTGTGTGTGTGTGTGTGTGTGTGTGTGTGTGTGTGTATGGGTATGTCAGACCGGCCATGTTTCCATGTGTGTGTCAGACTGTTTCCATGTGCACACGAATCAACACACATCCAGCACTGGACGAGATCCGTGGCGACTATTGACCGGCCAGCCTCATGTGGACCTCAGATGTTTTGAAGCCAGCAGTCAGAAGGGGGGAAAAAAAAAAATTCCATGGAAACAGAGCCCATACTTCAGCAGCAGCAGGAGCCGCAGCAGCCCGGCGGTGCGTGGTATGCCGTGCACCGGCTCGGAGATCAGACACACTCTGAGGTGAACAAAAACAAAGTGGCGGATAGCTTTGTCAGGGAAGCGTTCACCTGAGAAGCCGCTTGAGACGCGAGCGAGCGAGGGCCACGGCGAGGGCACGGCCCTGCTGTTGACCCCCCCCCGGGGGGGTCATCTGGCCTGGGATGGAGGAGAGAGATAGATGGACCTGGTTTCAGCGCGGGATCTGCCTGTCAGCGCCATGGGTGTGATTGAGGATCCGAGCACAGCGTGGACCTTGCTAAGTGGCGTGGATGGATGGCTGGCGTGTCTGTGGCGCGGTACCTGTTAACGCCGGTGATAAGTGGTCCCTGTCACGCCCTTATTTTGACATCGCTTTTCGTTACTGCTGCGGCGATGGTTTCGAACCGCTATTTTCCATGAGCTACTTAAGAGCCCTAATGTCACCGGTCTGATGCCTTTGATCTAACGGTGCACCTACGGTTGGTCCCGCATTCCTGCAGCCTCACACATGACACACACACACACACACACACACACACACACGAGCTCAGAGCCAATTCCCCATTCCAAGAAAATGTGTTCATTATTATCATGCGTCAATGTCTGAGCAGTAGCAGGGGCATTTTTTCCCCTCAGTGATTTATTTTAATGGACGCTCGCCATCGACATACTTGCGGAGCATGCCTCGGCCCTGCAGCAGTTTAGCCGTGTTGTCCGGTGAAGAAAGGGCTCGGTGAACGAGAACGCACATGTCTCTCGAGCCGGGTTATCTTGCATACATCTCCGTCAGCGCGCGCCGTACCTCCAGGTGATTAAAGAGAGGGATGGGAAAGGGAAATTTAAGGTGTGGAGACTTGGCTCCCGCTTAGGAGCTCGAAGCGGTCCAAGGCCCCCGTGCTTGATTGGATTCCCAGTCAGACACACGTTCAGCCCTGGGATGTGTTCGGCCAGCCACAACAAGTAGTCCTCTTGCCTCTAAACACGGAGAGATTGACAGGGCGCATGAACGGCATGAAGAGCAGGATGGGTGTGGTCTCGTGAGTTGGCGCGGTGCGTCAGCGGCCTCCGTCAGGGTGGGGCGCTGTGATTATGAACATGCACACACAGCCGCTGTCTGAACACAAGCTAAAGGATGGGACGGTACAAAGATCCGTGAATAAATCGGCTCTTCAGAAGGACTCTGCAGTTAAGAAAGCAATGCAACAATTCAGTTGTGTTTTTACAATACATAGTATTTTTTGCATGTTTGCAGTGGGCCTCTACAGCAAATATGTGTATTTATGTACAGTTTTATCTTGCATTGGTGCTTTAGAAACAGCTCCTCTGAAAAAGTGATGCAGCAGTGCAGAAATCATGTAGGATTAGGTTATAGTGCATCTGCATCCCCCTCATTACTGGAAAAATGGCTCACAATGGCTGCATAATAACACAACGGAGGGGATCTGGCAACCCCCGAACAGCCCAAATGTTCAATAGATCACACGATTATGGCATCGATAAATGATTTTAATGAGACAGAACTGTAGGGATGGGAAGCCAGTGGTACAAATCAGATTGTGGAAATAATTACAAGCTCCATTTAAGATGATAAATGAAGGGATTGGAGGCAACAAGCTCCGCAATGGCAATCTGTCGATGCTTTCATTCATGAACTATGTCTTACTTGTGGAGGAACATCTAGACACGGGGTAAAATTAAATAGGTCACTGTCCTGTTTTTGTACGGACCACACACACACACAAAAGTGCTAACTCTAAAATACCCCCTGCTCTGCACAAATAATGTCTCCACTTTGCACAAAGGTTCCCAAAGTATAAAGTACACACACAAACACACACAAACAAATAGTAACAGACAAGAGCAATTCAGTTGCTCTTCAATAAGACGACCCTAAGTTTCAGTTTAGGCGGGTGGTGCAGGGCAGAATAGTTTCAGTGTGGGCAGGTGATGGGGGGGCAGAATAGTTTCAGTTTAGGCGGGTGGTGCGGGGCAAAATAGTTTCAGGTGAGGCAGGTGATGGGGGGGCAGAATAGTTTCAGGTGAGGCAGGTGATGGGGGGCAGAATAGTTTCAGTTTAGGCAGGTGGTGCGGGGCAGAATATTGGAGGCAGCCTGGTAGATAGTGCTGGCAGGCAATTCCGGCTTGTGTACATTTTATAGTCAGAATTTACGACTAGTTAAGAAAGTATCACATCATGATGAGCAGCCACAATTGATTGTTATGTGAACACCCACCCACACCCACACACACACACACACACACATGGTCAAACTGGAGTGTGAACTGGAAGAGAAATAGAGATTCACCTCTCTCTCTTTCTCTCTTTCACACACTAATTCACTCACTCCTCTCTGTCTTTTTCACACACACACACACACACACACACACCTCTCTCTCTTTCTCACACACTCACCACTCATCTCCCTCTCTCTCTCTCTTGCTCTTTCACTCTCTCTCACACACACACACACACACACACACACACACACACACACACACACACACACTACTCTCTCTGTCTTTCTCTCTCTCTCGCTCACACACACACACACACACACACATACACACACCCACGCAGAGTAATAGTAACGGTCCCATTTTACACGTGGATGACTAGAGTCAGGTCAGCATGTTTGTGTCTGTCTACCCAGGGTTCCTCCCTATAACTCTGTCATTCAGTGCATGGTATCAAGGGGCCAAACAGCCTGCAGCCCAGTAGCAGTGGAAAAATTATGCCTCTGACGTGTATACCATCTGCCCTCCTGCAAAAGTCTTTAAACTGTGACAGGAAATATTTAGACAACAAGCTCACCGCTGTCAGATTCTCAGAGCCACTGGGACCAGACGGAGCTGTGGACGGAGAGCGAGTGCTTCCAGTGTATATTACGATAGCGTTTAAAATCTCATCACCTCTCGCTGAGAATGTTCAAGCATACCTCAATGTAGGCCAGCAAGTATAACATGCCCCTGTATGTTGTTTCATCCTCAGATAGGCCTGTCGGCTGTCATATACACTACCAGAGCCACGGTCCTTTCATTTCTGCTATTGTTTTTACTTCTTACTCACTCCTGACGGTGATTTCTAGTTTTCTTGTAGCTCTTCCACCGGGCGCTGTGATCTCGCTTTTTTCCTACTTATTGTCTGAAGAACTGGTAGTAGTAGTAGATTGTCTGAAGAGCTAGTAGTAGTGCTAGTAGATTGTCTGAAGAGCTAGTAGTAGTAGTAGATTGTCTGAAGAACCAGTAGTAGCAGTAGTAGACTTCTGAAGAACTAGTAGTAGCAGTAGTAGATTGTCTGAAGAACCAGTAGTAGCAGTAGACTGTCTGAAGAACTAGTAGTAGTAGCAGTAGACTGTCTGAAGAACTAGTAGTAGTAGCAGTAGTTGTCTGAAGAACCAGTGCTAGTAGACTGTCTGAAGAACTAGTAGAAGTAGCAGTAGACTGTCTGAAGAACTAGTAGTAGTAGTAGTAGATTGTCTGAAGAACCAGTAGTAGCAGTGGACTGTCTGAAGAACTAGTAGTAGTAGCAGTAGTAGATTGTCTGAAGAACCAGTAGTAGTAGAAGTAGACTGTCTGAAGAACTAGTAGTAGTAGCAGTAGATTGTCTGAAGAACCAGTAGTAGCAGTAGACTGTCTGAAGAACTAGTAGTAGTAGCAGTAGTAGATTGTCTGAAGAACCAGTAGTAGCAGTACACTGTCTGAAGAACTAGTAGAAGTAGCAGTAGTAGATTGTCTGAAGAACCAGTAGTAGCAGTAGACTGTCTGAAGAACTAGTAGTAGTAGCAGTAGTAGATTGTCTGAAGAACCAGTAGTAGTAGTAGACTGTCTGAAGAACTAGTAGTAGTAGCAGTAGACTGTCTGAAGAACTCGTAGTAGTAGTAGTAGACTGTCTGAAGAACTAGTAGTAGTAGTAGTAGACTGTCTGAAGAACTAGTAGTAGTAGTAGTAGACTGTCTGAAGAACTAGTAGTAGTAGTAGTAGACTGTCTGAAGAACTAGTAGTAGTAGTAGTGGACTGTCTGAAGAATATTAATAGTAGTAGACTGTCTGAAGAACTAGTAGCAGTAGTAGACTGTCTGAAGAAGCAGTAGTAGTAGTAGTATACTGTCTAAAGAACTAGTAGTAGTAGTAGATTGTCTGAAGAACCAGTAGTAGACTGTCTGAAGAACCAGTAGTAGTAGTAGATTGTCTGAAGAACTAGTAGTAGTAGTAGTAGACTGTCTGACGAACTAGTAGTAGTAGTAGTGGACTGTCTGAAGAACCAGTAGTAGTAGTAGTAGTAGATTGTCTGAAGAACCAGTAGTAGACTGTCTGAAGAACTAGTAGTAGTAGTAGACTGTCTGAAGAACCAGTAGTAGTAGTAGTAGTAGATTGTCTGAAGAACCAGTAGTAGTAGTAGATTGTCTGAAGAACTAGTAGTAGTAGTAGACTGTCTGAAGAACTAGTAGTAGTAGTAGGAGTAGTAGTAGTAGATTGTCTGAAGAACCAGTAGTAGTAGTAGATTGTCTGAAGAACTAGTAGTAGTAGTAGTAGATTGTCTGAAGAACCAGTAGTAGTAGTAGTAGTAGACTGTCTTAAGAACTAGGAGTAGTGGTAGTAGATTGTCTGAAGAACTAGTAGTAGTAGTAGTAGTAGATTGTCTGAAGAACTAGTAGTAGTAGTAGACTGTCTGAAGAGCTAGTAGTAGTAGTAGTAGATTGTCTGAAGAACCAGTAGTAGTAGTAGTAGTAGACTGTCTGAAGAACTAGGAGTAGTGGTAGTAGATTGTCTGAGGAACCAGTAGTAGTAGAAGACTGTCTGAAGAACTAGTAGTAGTAGTAGTGGACTGTCTGAAGAACTAGTAGTAGTAGTAGTAGATTGTCTGAAGCACCAGTAGTAGTAGTAGTAGACAGTCTAAAGAACTAGTAGTAGTAGTAGATTGTCTGAAGAACCAGTAGTAGTAGTAGACTGTCTGAAGAACCAGTAGTAGTAGTAGTAGTAGTAGATTGTCTGAAGAACTAGTAGTAGTAGTAGACTGTCTGAAGAACTAGTAGTAGTAGTAGTAGACTGTCTGAAGAACTAGTAGTAGTAGTAGTAGATTGTCTGGAGAACCAGTAGTAGTAGTAATAGACTGTTTGAAGAACTAGTAGTAGTAGTAGTGGACTGTCTGAAGAACTACAGTAAGGTTCATTCTTCGCCCAAATATCAACCAAACTGATCGAAAAAAAGATGATCACATTAAATAATTTCATTCGTGGCATCTTGAAAAATCCCCACCTTAAAAAGACAAATTTTGGAGCATCTGGGTGGCGTAGCGGTCTATTCCCTTGCCTACCAACACGGGGATCACTGGTTCGAATCCTCGTGTTACCTCCGGCTTGGTCGGGCGTCCCTACAGACACAATTGGCCGTGTCTGTGGGTGGGAAGCCAGATGTGGGTATGTGTCCCGGTCGCTGCTCTAGTGCCTCCTCTGGTCGGTCGGGGCACCTGTTGGGGGGGGGGACTGGGTGTAATAGCGTGATCCTCCCATGCGCTGCATCCTCCTGGTGAAACTCCTCACTGTCAGGTGAAAAGAAGCATCTGCTGACTCCACATGTATCGGAGGAGGTACGCGGTAGTCTGCAGCCCTCCCCGGATCGGCAGAGGGGGGTGGAGCAGTGAACGGGATGGCTTGGAGAGCGGGGTGATTGGCCAGGTACAATTGAGGAGTAAAAGGGGGGCGGGGATACTAATTTTGCATCACCACAAAATATTTCTCCTTTTCTTTCACATACATCTATGGTTGATTGACATGTGTAGAATAATTTGGGGGGGGGGGGAGCATTATAATCATGAATTCACAAAACGCTGCTTTGTGATTTTAGTTTACAATCAGCTCTTTGTGTTTCGCTCGGCACCGGGTCCACGTATGTAAGTGGAGAATTGTTCGCCATTTACT
The DNA here is from genome assembly GCF_029633865.1 of Lampris incognitus. Lineage (NCBI taxonomy): Eukaryota > Metazoa > Chordata > Actinopteri > Lampriformes > Lampridae > Lampris > Lampris incognitus. The sequence continues at coordinate 14,842,671 of NC_079226.1, forward strand.
GTAAGTGGTCATTATCATCAAGCTATACGTCATTGGAATAACAGAGCGGGAGAGTTTGTTTTCACAGTCCCCTACATTCATCAATCCCATGATCTCTGCTACTGCACAAACCCAAACGTCACATGTTATAGAGAGAGGGAGGGAGGGCGGGAGGGAGGCATGGCGGCCTGTGTATTTTGTCTGCACTGAGCAATCACAGCAGCTGATCACAGACAGTTCAGAAACCCACACACCTCCGACAGCAGCAGTGTTATGGTCCCAATCAAGCGGCAGGAACTGTGTGGTTTGGATCCGTAATGGTCCCACGTCAGTCACATGTGTCTATGCAAACACATACGTGCTGCATGGATAGGCTCCCCTTGTCTCTTTCTGTCTGTCTCTCTCACAGTTGCACGCACACGCACTGACCCGTCTGTGTCTATTTTTTGCCTCTTATATGCTCTAATACACACACACACATACAGGAGCGATGGCATAAACATATTTTCACCTGGTTCTAATTACTCTAATTGGCCATTGTAATGGAGGAAATGTGTGACAGCTGAGTCTGGGGCAGAAAAACTGACCCTGGTGAAAAATGCACGGAAAACCAAGCAGCTCCTCTGTGAGGAAAGACCTATTTTGATTCAAGGAGTGTTGCCTCTGTGTGTCTGTGCAGGACCATAGCTGGGTTTAGTCTGCTCCCCACTGTGACTCATTCACTCGGTCACACACACAGACACACAGACACACACACACACACACACACACACACACACGCACACACAGGCGGAGCTCTCTGTGCTTGGCTGACTTGCTGTGTCACGCCAAGCACACGAGTCAAGTGTGAGGTTGGATTAATGGAGCATAGACACCATGAGTCAAGTGTCCATTGTAAGCCAGATTCAATCAGTCACAGCCAAAGGGCCGGTTTCGTGAAAGCCCCTCTAACCTGTGCAACGTCTCCCCACGATAAAATCCGTAGGCAGTACCCGGCATGTAACTTTACGGTTGTTAGGATAAATGTTAATAGGGCATGAAAGCAGTTGATGTGGTCATCCTCTGAAAGGATGCCCTCACACTTACGATAGCATGGACGGTAGGCTATGAAAGTACACAAGCCACTTGTAAAGTCTGTGTGGATGTAAACAGGAAAGCTGTTCGGGGTCAGGGCGGCACAGTGGCACGCCTCACAGCAAGAAGGTCCTGGGTTCGAGCCCCGGGGTAGTCCGACCTTGGGGGTCGTCCCGGGTCGTCCTCTGCGTGGAGTTTGCATGTTCTCCCCGGGTCTGCGTGGGTTTCCTCCGGGTGCTCCGGTTTCCTCCCACAGTCCGAGGACATGCAGGTCAGGTGAATCAGCCGTACTAAATTGTCCCTAGGTGTGAGTTTGTGTGTGTGTGTGTGTGTGTGTGTGTGTGTGTGTGTGTGTGTGTGTGTGTGTGTGTGTGTGTGGGCCCTGTGATGGACTGGCGGCCTGTACAGGGTGTCTCCCCACCTGGGATAGGCTCCAGCATCCCTGCGACCCCGGTTGGCATAAGTGGCTTGGATAATGGACGTTGGGAGTCAGCGGGGCTTGTAGCAACTCATCGTTGTAACATGCTTAGATTTAGATGTACACTTACTAGGTTGCTACTCAGACACACAGACAGTGACTCACAGAAGCACGGTGATAGACTCATGCATCATTATAAACACACACACACACCGGTGGTGACAGCGTTTGGCATCACGTCTACCTGGAATGATCCTATCACTGTGATCACATCAGGGGTGGTTCCTGTAAAAGTGGACTGATTGATTTGAGCTTCAGGTTTCCTTTGTAGTCCACCCTTGTCTGGGACGGATCTGTTCCCCGGCGCTGTCTGAACTGGTCTGCGTAGGATCGCCTGGGGGGGGAGGGGGGGTTGTGTAAATACGCCCTCGCTCTGGGTGGGATAGCGGCTCAAAAGGGATTTTTTTCTTTCTTTCCATGACTCCCCCCCGGTGACTGCCGCATGTGCTGCCAAACAAACGCGTCGCCCTCGTCCTGGTCGCAGACGCGGGAACCGGTGTAGGTAGCGTCGCTGGGGGGTCGGGAGTTTCCCCCCTCCGTCCGTCTCCGTAGTTGCCGCCGCCCTCCGCCAGTAAGCCGTGTGCGGCGGTGGGTTCCCTCGTGATGCGGTTGTTTGGCTCGGCGCTAATTCTTTCCGTCTGATGTCAGTGGGAACGGTGCCTATCGGGAGCCATTTTCTATGTCCGCTTTGGGACTAATTGTTTTATAATAACCAAAATACTGCATCAGACTCGTCTGCTACACGGTGCCATGGGGTTTGTTTGTTTTTTTTCCCTCCCAAGTACAGGAATAACTCCCAAAATCAGACCAGTATTGACACTGATATGGAACCAGTGCTGTGTTTGGGGTTTGTGGTACTCATGTGAGGGGAGCGGGCGGGCACCAGTGTTGGATGTCTAGATATGGTAAGAACCCCGGGCCGGGATGCATTCGGCGCATATCCCGGCCCGGTCTATATTTACACAGAGGGGTATTTGCAAGTGACGGATGTTTGTTTTCTCTTTGCTCGGTTCGGTGATTATTATCCCCCCCCCCCCCACCCTCCACACCGGTCAAGTCCTGATCGTCCGTACTCAAATTCCCGTCGCGAAGAGCCATCTGCGAAATCCCCCTCGGCTTCCCGGCGGTTGCTCTGTCAATACGTCTTGCTTATTTGAACAAAATATGCACTTGATCTCGCCTCTTGTCCAAGAAGTGCGTCCAACAACAATAGCGCATGTTTCTGTAATGGCCGCCGTCAGGGGCTCATAATCATGACTTATCTGCTGACTTTATTCCGCCCGCATCCCCCCTTGCTTTTTGGCCTCGTAGCCAACGTTGTTTCTCTCGCAGCACCTCCGACATGATTGAACGTCAGTGAAAGCCGCCAGCCTCCGAGGCTGGGATGTATCACGTGGCGCTGATATCGTGGACGCGGCGTGGACGAAGAGGTCCAAGAACGTCTGTAAGAGGAGGAAGAAGAAGAAGAAGAAGAAGAAGAAGAAGAAGAAGAAGAAGAAGAAGAAGAAGAAGAAGAAGAAGAGGAGATCTCTGCAACAAAAGAGTCTAGTTTGGAGGTTGAAGTATGGGGTTTTTGGCTTTGTCGCTGGTGGCGTTTCCACAGGAAACGGCGAGCACATTTTAGGGAGAAGAGTTCAGCCTCTCTGCAGAGGTCAGAGGAGCTGCTTGTAGATGATGGAGGTCATGACCTCTGCTGAGAGACGGGCTGACTCCTGCAATGTAAACGTTGCTGATGAGACGCGGAGCGGTGTGTCGTATGGAAGGGGTCGGTGAATACTGAATTAAAACAGGTTACAGGAAGCAGCACACGGTCTCACCCTGTGTTGCTGGTGTAGGGCCACACTTGATGTGCACCAACCCCATGAACACAGATGGTCTCTGTCACGGTCATGTAATCATTCTCTCTCTCTCTCTCTCTCTCTCTCTCTCTCTCTCTCTCTCTCTCTCTCTCTCTCTCTCTCTCTCTCTCTCTCTCTCTCTCTCTCTCTCTCTATTTCTCTCTTTCTCCTCTCTTGCTCTTTCTCACACACACACACACACACACACACACACTCCTCTCTCTCTTTCTCACACGCACACATACACTCACACACACACTCACTCACTCACTCCCCTCTTTCTCACACACACACACACACACACTCTCACTCACTCACTCCCCTCTTTCTCACATACACTCACTCACTCACTCCCCTCTTTCTCACACACACACACACACACACACACACTCTCACTCACTCACTCCCCTCTCTCTTTCACACACACACACTCACTCCTGTCTCTCTCACACGCACACATACACACACACACTCACTCACTCACTCCCCTCTCTTTCTCATACACTCACTCACTCACTCCCCTCTTTCTCACACACACACACTCACTCACTCACTCACTCCCCTCTCTTTCTCACATACACTCACCCACTCACTTCCCTCTCTTTCTCACATACACTCACCCACTCACTTCCCTCTCTTTCTCACATACACTCACCCACTCACTTCCCTCTCTTTCTCACATACACTCACTCACTCACTCCCCTCTTTCTCACACACACACACACACTCACTCACTCCCCTCTCTTTCTCACATACACTCACCCACTCACTCCCCTCTCTTTCTCACATACACTCACCCACTCACTCCCCTCTCTTTCTCACATACACTCACCCACTCACTTCCCTCTCTTTCACACACACACTCACTCACTCACTCCCCTCTCTCTTTCACACACACACACTCACTCCTCTTTCTCTCTCTCTCTCTCTCTCTCACACACACACACTCTCTCTCTCTCTCTCACACACTCACTCACTCACTCACTGCCCTCTCTCACATACACTCATTCACTCCCATCTCTTTCTCACACACACTCACACACACACACACTCACTTACTTCCCTCTCTTTCTCACACAAGCACACACACACACACTCACTCACTCACTGCCCTCTCTTTCTCACACACACTCACACACACACACTCACTTACTTCCCTCTTTCTCACACAAGCACACACACACACACACTCACTTACTTCCCTCTCTTTCTCTCACACACACACACACAAAAACACACGCACACGCACTCACTCACTCACTCCCCACTCTTTCTCACATACACTCACCCACTCACGCCCGCCCTCTCTTTCTCACACAAGCACACACACACACACTCACTCACTCACTCCCCTCTTTCTCACACACACGCACACACACACACTCACCCACTCACTCCCCTCTCTTTCTCACACAAGCACACACACACGATCACCCACTCACTTCCCTCTCTTTCTCACACAAGCGCACACACACACTCACCCACTCACTTCCCTCTCTTTCTCACACAAGCACACACACACACTCACCCACTCACTTCCCTCTCTTTCTCACACAAGCACACACACACACTCACCCACTCACTCCCCTCTCTTTCTCACACAAGCACACACACACGATCACCCACTCACTTCCCTCTCTTTCTCACACAAGCGCACACACACACTCACCCACTCACTTCCCTCTCTTTCTCACACAAGCACACACACTCGCTCGCTCACTCACTCCCCCCTTTCTCACATACACTCCCCCACTCACTCCCCTCTCTTTCTCTCACACACACACACTCACTCCCCTCTCTTTCTCACATACTCACCCACTCACTCCCCTCTTTTTCTCACACACACACACACATACCCTCATTCACTCACTCACTCCCCTCTTTCTCACACACACACACATACCCTCACTCACTCACTCACTCCCCTCTCTTTCTTTTTTTTTTTAATAAATTTATTTCTGATTTTTCCCTTTTTTTCTCCCAATTTAGTGGCCAATTGATCCCTATTTTAATTCAAACACCCACCCTCGTATTGCATGCGTTCGCCAACTGCATCTCTCCGGCCGGCAGTCTCGAAGGAAAGCGCCTCCCCACTTTCGTGACAAGGCGAATCCAAGCCGAACCACTGTTTTTCCGACACACACAGAGACGCATTCACATGACGAACACAAGCCGACTCCGCCCCCCTCCCGAAGACAGCGTTGCCAATGATTGCTGCTTCATCGAGTCCGGCCATAGTCGGATCTGACGAGACCGGGGCGCGAACCCCAGTCCCCAGTGGGCAACTGCATCGACACAAAGCCGATGCTTAGACCGCTACGCCACCGCGGACTACTCCCCTCTCTTTCTAACACACACGCACACACACACATACCCTCACTCACTCCCCTCTCTTTCTCACACACACGCACACACACACACACACACACACATACGCTCACTCACTCACTCACTCACTGCCCTCTCTTTCTCAAACACACGCACACACACACACATACACTCACTCACTCACCCACTCACTTCCCTCTTTCTCACACACACACACACACACACACACACACACACACACACACACACACACAGTCACTCACTCTCCTCTCTCTCACATACTCACTCCCCTCTTTCTCACACACACACACACACACACACACACACTCACTCACTCACTCACTCACTCACTCACTCACTCACTCCCCTCTCTTTCTCACACACATGCACACACACACACCCTCACTCACTCACTCCCCTCTCTATCTCACATACACGCACACACACACACACACATACCCTCACTCACTCACTCCCCTCTCTTTCTCAGACACACGCATACACACACACACACACATACCCTCACTCACTCACACACTCCCCTCTCTTTCTCACACACGCATACACACACACACACACACACATACCCTCACTCACTCACTCTCCTCTCTTTCTCACATACACTCACCCACTCACTCCCCTCTCTTTATCACACACACACACACACACACACACATACCCTCACTCACTCACTCACTCCCCTCTTTCTCACACACACACACACACACTCACTCACTCACTCACTCACTCCCCTCTCTTTCTCACACACACGCACACACACACACACGCACACACACATACCCTCACTCACTCACTCACTCCCCTCTCTTTCTCACACACACACACACACACACACACACACACACACACACACACACACATACTCACCCACTCACTCCCCTCTCTTTCTCACACACACACACACACACACACACACACACACACACACATACTCACCCACTCACTCCCCTCTCTTTCTCACACACACACACAGACACACACACACTCACTCACTCACTCACTCACTCACTCCCCTCTCTTTCTCACACACACACACATACTCACCCACTCATTCCCCTCTCTTTCTCTCACACACACACACACACTCACTCACTCACTCTCCTCTCTTTCTCACATACACTCACCCACTCACTCCCCTTTCTCACACACACACACACTCACTCACTCACTCATTCACTTGCTCCTCTCTCTCTCACACACACACACACTCCTCTCTCACACACACTCACTCCCCTCTCTCACACGCACACACTCGCTCCTTTTTCTCTCTCTCTCTCACATACACACACACACACACACACACACACACACACACACACACACACACACACACACACACACTCCTCTCTCTCTCTCTCTCTCTCTCTCTCTCTCTCACACACACACACACACACACACACACACACACACGCGAGATCCTGACCTTACCAGCAGGGGAGGTTAATTCGTGCCATACATCTGATGTGAGACGCATAGTTGTCGGGCTGTGCTTCCTGTCATTTAAGTCCACCTTACTTCACCCTTGCCGGGAAGCATGATGCAACACAGGTGACATAGCTCGGCCATGACACCGTGGCAGCTGCGTGCGTTGTACACCGGTATGCTGTGGTCGCCTGACTGCGGGTTCAGGTCACGTGTCGTGACCTCAGCATGTGTTGATTTGTGTTGTATTTGAAAGTATAGACAGAAACTTGTTAGCCTTTAAACAACGTGTCTGAGCAACACCGTTTATAGGCCGTTAACAGGATTCGGTCGGCGTTTATTTTTTACTCTTCTGCTTTTACTATCTGATATGTTCTGTCTGTACTAAAAAGTGTAAAACTGCCTTGCTTGTGGACTATAATTGGGACTAAGTCTCAGTAACTTGATAAAATCCCATGATGATATGCACCTGTTTGTGCTTATTTGTGATCACAGAGTAATCATTTAATCACGGGTGTGTATCCTGGCCAAAAGTACTCCCTCATGTTTGTGATTTTATCAGTTTCTCAGAGCGAGATATTACCGCTGAGCTTTGCCGCCATACTGGATATGTTGTCAAGTCTGCCATCTAGTGCTCCGGAGAGCCCATTGCAGCGGGTTACAGGCTTTAGTCTGCCGTTCAGCGCACAGGTAGGTCATTCCGACCAAACTGGAAACAAACGAGAAGTTGAATAAGTTTAGGTGGAAACCGCTTTATTAATTCTGCAGGAGGATAACTCGGATGATAATTGGCAGTGCCAAAAAGAAAGAAAGAAAGAAAAAAAGTATAAACAGCAGTCAGATATGTTTATATACATGATGGATTTGTGTATCTGTGAGGAAGGGTGCGTGTGTGTGTGGATACGTCCCCCTTCTTGAAGTTGTTTGAATTCCCATAGGGGCTGTAAGTGCAGCTATGTACCGTCACAGTTGAGAGAGCGACATGTTTGTATGAAAAAGTCTGTTTTCTGTGTGGTCGCCATGTTCACAGGATACAAGGCAGGGGGAAGGGTAAACGACTGGGGGGGGGACGAGCAGGGAAGGGCACATCGAAATCGCAGCTGGTCAGAATTTCGGATCTCGCACTATCGAAATAGCATCCTGGGAACATTTAGGAGTACCTTGTGTACACAAGCTTGAATACAGCTTTGTCGCCCGACGGCAAGAAGAACACGTAACGGCATCCTGTTTAATCCTGTTTGCCTGTCATTCTAACTACTGTAGTTGCAATCCTGGGCCTTCCTGGGACACCACAGTTGTTTTCGTTTTGCCCACAAGCCTCTGGTCGAAGTTCTGCTCGTCTTCGGATGTTCACGTGACTTCTGAAGGTAACACATTTAGCCCGAAGTTGGATAATATGCTTCTTCAAAGCCTACTGTGAGCCCCACCTGGGTCCATCCACCCATCCATCCATTATCCAGACTGCTTATCCTGCTCTCAGGGATGCAGGGATGCTGGAGCCGATCCCAGCAGCCATTGGGAGGCAGGCAGGGAGACACCCTGGACAGGCCGCCAGGCCATCACAGCCCCCCCATCTGGGTCAAATAGGTTAAATTCCACCACAGCTCACCTTTCCTTTCTTACCTTGGCACCTTCTATCAGCGGAAAGACGAGGATATGTGCAATTCATGTAGAAAGAAGATGTGGAGGGGCGTCCGGGTGACATGGCGGTCTATTCTGTTGCCTACCAACACGGGGATCGCCGGTTCGAATCCCCGCGTTACCTCCGGCTTGGTCGGGCGTCCCTACAGACACAATTGGCTGTGTCTGCGGGTGGGAAGTCGAATGTGGGTACGTGTCCTGGTCGCTGCACTAGCGCCTCCTCTGGTCGTTGGAGCGCCTGCTCGGGGGGGGGGGAACTGGGGGGAATAGCGTGATCCTCCCACGCACTACTTCCCCCTTGTGAAACTCCTCACTGTCAGGTGAGAAGAAGCAGCTGGCGACTCCACATGTATGGGAGGAGGCATGTGGTAGTCTGCAGCCCTCCCCGGATCGGCAGAGGGGGTGGAGCAGCGACCGGGACGGCTTGGAAGAGTGGGGTAATTGGCTGGACACAATTGGGGGGGGGGGGGGAGATGTGGAATACGTAGCCCATGGAAAGCCCTGCTGTGATTGTGTGTGTGTGTGTGATTGACAGCAGCCTGCTGTGTGTTGTTGTTTGGTTCTGAGTAGCTGGATTTCACAAAGTTACGCCACGTTGACCTTCCTTTGTCAGACAGCCCCCCTGGTTCTCTCGGCGATCAGAAGTTTCTTGAGAGTGATATATACTAACATAAGCAAAAACACATGTACCCATGAGCCAGTAATTTGCATGGAGTGTAGTAGAGGCAGTAAAATAAATCTAATTGTGACCTTCAGGCAAAGCATCTCTTCCTTTTCTGCCAAAAGGGCGAGGAGAGGGCACATGTAGAGTTTGGGAAACTCATCCATTTCATTAGTTCTGCCCAGCTGCTGCCATCTGTACTTAAGCACATTATTAAGTTATCCTCAAGACATAAATATTGTCTTAAGAGAATTGTAAGTTTCGAGATCCAGGAGAAGTATTTTCTGCCTGTGTGTGTTTCTCTTTTTTTGATTACATTTATTGCCTAACAAGCGTATGTCTGTCCAAAGGAGAAAAAACTAGTCATCATACTACACTGATTAAACACAACAAATGCAATGTTTCACACAGAATTCCTGAAGCACACTACCTAAAAAAAATTTTTTTTAAATATGCACAACCCATAGTAGACAATAGAGGATACAAAATAAAGCAGCAAGTTCTTCATCATTTATAAAAATGACAACTTTTGCATATAAACGTACATTCAAAATGGCCACCGGTGCATATCAATGCAAGTCTACGTTATATCACGTCGTGTAAATACATTATTTCTGATTAGACAAGCTGATAATGCCAGATTTATTCAGTTTCAGACGACTAAAGCTCTCGGTTTCATCAAGCTACAGTAAAAAAGCAGATAATGCAAAAAGTAGGCCCCCTAGGCTGTAGGTGGTGGCGCTACATATTGAATGGGATGCGAACGTGGAGGAAACGGAGATGGCGATCCCTGCCCCACATCGCTTACATTCTCTTCCGCAGAAGGTACAGGAGTTCATGCTGCGCAGCATATCTGAGTTGTATGTCCTTACCGCTCTTCGTCCTGTGAGACGGGGTTGAGTGACATCATCAGGACACTTAGTACATATAACACAGTGCCAATGCATGTGCACTACAAAAGGGATCACTGTTAACTACTAGAATTTCTCAAGTTTCTTCCCCCCCTCCCCCTTTTTCTCCCCAGTTGTATCCGGCCAATTACCCCACTCTTTCGCGCCCTCCCAGTCGCTGCTCCACCCCCTCTGCCGATCCGGGGAGGGCTGCAGACTACCACATGCCTCCTCCCATACATGTGGCGTCGCCAGCCGCTTCTTTTCACCTGACAGTGAGGAGTTTCACCAGGGGGACGTAGCGCGTGGGAGGATCACGCTATTCCCCCCAGTTCCCCCTCCCCCCGAACAGGTGCCCCGACTGACCAGAGGAGGCGCTAGAGCAGCGACCAGGACACACACCCACATCCGGCTCCCCACCCGCAGGCACGGTCAACTGTGTCTGTAGAGACGCCCGACCTAGCCGGAGGCAACGCGGGGATTCGAACCGAAGATCCCCACGTTGGTAGGCAATGGACTAGACCACCATGCCACCCGGACGCTGAGATCACTGTTAACTCCTAGACTCTCTTGAGTTTCTAGATTTTGTTTCAGCCCACCACTACTAATGCACTGGTCAACTGCCCAGGAAATAAACAAGCAGAATTACTGTAATAGAGCAGCCGAAACAGATTTTCCAGTGTTTCGACAACAATTGAAAAGCATTACTCATATGCCAACTTGAAATAGCACAGGCTACTTACTAGGCTCATAGTAGTCATATATCTGCACCACAGCATCTCTCACATGGGCCACTTTGAAATTTCTGATCAGCGGGAGTTTGACGCACACCTCCGACGTGGTAACCTACAAGCGAGACCAGGAAGTGAAAGAAACATGCTGCCTAGCGACATAATCCAGTACATCTTAGTACTGGCGTTGTCAGACGTACAGTACCGGTCTGAACATGGGAAGGGATGACATAAAGAGAGACTTACTGAATCTAGGTACAGGCTAACTTTTCCAGGGGATGCCTCCACCTTTCTGATGAGGTCCATTGGGGCAGCCTCAGGAGCAAGAACGAAACCACTGAGCATGCCCACATCCAACATGGCCATACCTGTTTGAGATAGCCCTTGATTGTCCAGTAATCTAAATAAGAGAAGAAGAAGACGTTGGCAATGACATGAATGAGGGTCTTGGTACATAAATATACATAGAATAGAATAGAAATGTATTTGTCATTGTACAAGTACAAGAAATTTGAAAGTGCGGTTCTTATAAGTGCAAAGATCATTATAAAAAGAATTAAAAACATGAAACACACACACATTTCTGTGAATGTTCTCATTCATCCAAGTCATGGTTATCCACAGGAATTGAATCGAGTGCAACTGGACTTGGTATATATCCGTGAAGACGTTTCGCCTCTCATCCAAGAGGCTTCCTCAGTTCGTGCCTTTCTGACTAGACCAAGCTAGTCTGGCTAGCTGGTGATGAGACTCAGATATTTATCCTCTTTGGAGTCGTTATCAGAGCTAACGATGTCCATGGCTCTTTGTGTTCCGATGTTTAGCAACGCCCGTCGTTATCAGAGGTATTGATATGCGTGGCTCTTTTGTGTTCATTTCTACATTCTGCTGGACACCAACATATTGCACAAAAAGCCAGGAATCAAGACTTAGCAGCATTTAGTGCGGTTATGGCTCGGGGATGGATGTGGTGAATATGCATGATTTCAACCACGCTTCCATCCAAGTCCTTATAATTGAAACATCATTTTGAATACAAAAGTGGCTCCATTGATGGAAATGGCAAATGTTTTAATAAAATCCCCCCTAATCCGCATCCAAGTTTTTACATTCAGCTGAGGTGGATAAGATTTTTATTTGATAAAAACGAATGTCCTTCAATTATCCGAACCGCTTATCCTGCTCTCAGGGTTGTGGAGATGCTGGAGCCTATCCCAGCAGTCATTGGGCGGCAGGCGGGGAGACACCCTGGACAGGCCGCCACGCCATCACAGGGCAAATGTGATAAGTTTAATTGGGAACATATTTGCTAAATCAAAAATTTAATGTGAATATAATTTGAGCACAAGATATATGACCGAGGACACGAAAGCCGATGTTCAAGGTTTATTCCTTTAAGTAAATCTAATGAAACGTACCATCATTCATGTGATTTATTTTTTGTAACATTTTATTATTCACTTGAAATTTATACAAAAGCTGGAACCATAGCTGCTACTACTACTACTACTTTTGGCTGCTCCTGTTCGGGGTTGCCACAGTGGATCGTCCGTTTCCATTTCTTCCTGTCCTCTGCATCTTCCTCTGTCACACCAGCCACCTGCATGTCCTCCCTCACCACATCCATAAACCTCCTCTTTGGCTTTCCTCTTTTCCTCTTCCCTGGCAGCTCCATATTCAGCATCCTTCTCCCAATATCCCCAGCATCTCTCCTCCACACATCCAAGCCATCTCAATCTTGCCTCTCTTGACCGTCCAACCTGAGCTATCCCTCTAGTATACTCATTCCTAATCCTGTCCTTCTTTGTCACTCCCAATGAAAATCAATGTGCGGATGGAGCCGTAGCTGATTAAGGCGTACACACAAACACACATACAGCCTTGCATGTATATTATTTGTATTAGAACTGAATGGTCACACCTGCACTAAGACGATACCTACCGAGTGCATATAGACAGCAGCATGTGATTGTGGTCTCGCTCATCATGAAGGACATGGAGACTTAAAGAGAAAGCCTCGTGGTCTGCAGCATGATGGAGTCTCTGTGAAGGCGCTCCGCCCCCCAAGTTATAGAAGACATTCATCTGGATGAATCATAAAGGTGTTTAGGAACATGGCAGCTGAGATTTAGTGGAGTGTACACAGTTAGTCTTTACAGTTTACAATAGGGCCTGATGTCATGGAGAGAGATTACATGGGCCATTTGAAGTGTCAATGCCTCGAGGTCCCAGAAACAACATGAGGGTAGTTATTAATGTCTTGAGTGAACTCGCAGGTCCATGAAGCTAACAAAAGACGATAAGATCGGCTTTATTTATCCCCGTGTGTATATAAAAAAACCATATCTCTGGATTTGTCTGACATACTTCCTATCTTAGCAAATAATGGCACCAAATGGGAATTTGAAAAGAACAAAACAGGATGTGTAGTACGAAAGCTTTTGGACAGAAGACACCAAACCCCTACCGCTACACACTGAAAAGCTTAGCGTTTCACCGCAGCCCCTCGGTGTGATATTATCTGCACACACTAAATGCAGACAGGACGTAAAACTATGTGTTCCAGATGTTAATTGCTGAATGGATGAAGCCCTTTACCGTGCCGCATTTGCATTGAAATGTTTTGCTTCAGCATAAACAGTATAGTGCATTGTGCTCAGCGTGGCACATGTGCGGTGTTTTAATTCATTCTGGGCATGCTTCAGGGTCAAACCACACATTATGTGTGGTCAGAGTGACGGATGTATGGAAACACCTCCGCGCTGTTAGATGTGGGGTGGGGTTGTTCTGTGACAGTTACCAGTGCAGTGAGTAGATCTAGCAGGATTCCTATTATAGATGGCGTTCGCAATTAAACAACGGCATCACATCTCGTCAGCAGCACGGCATTCATTCGGTGCAAGTGGGTAAATCAGCTTTACTGCTATACCTGAAGTAAGGCGAATCCTCTCCCTTCCATGTACACGTCTATGAGCAGGTCCTTTTCCGCGTCAACCTGAATATAGAAATGCCGAAAAGCTAGGTTAGGGTTTTCCAATCATTACAGAATTGGAAATACAGCATCATACAAAATATTCAAAAAATAAAGCCAGAAAATATATGTGGAACTACACTTTGAGTAATTTATGAATCAAATTCCATTGTTCAGTTTTAACACTTTTACAGCTGCTCATACAAATTGGAAAACAGTCCTATCTATTGATATTCCAAGCGTTGCAGTACCTCCTGGCCCTGATACGTTAGGTAGGTGCTGGAGTTGATGCTGAAGTGGGATACAGAATTCGATGCTAACATGGACAGCTTGAGTCGGAGGTCGATGGTATCGGCTCCGCTGAAGGCAGCATAGCAAGCCAAGGCCTGCAGGGCCACCACCGTGTCCTGCAGAGGACGAAAGGTTTCACACATCTGGATCAGAAGATAGTGGGATTGAACCTGGCTTCTAACTCAGTCACTCACAATCTGACGTCTGGTCTCGCGTTTAGCTGAGATTCTGTTCATGGGGTGGGGTAGTGGGGCTGACTTCACCAAAAAAGAACGTGAGTGAGTGCATCTAAAAATATATGAATTTGCCTTTTTTTTTTTTTAAGAAAATGAACAATATATTTTTTTCTGCACCCCCACTACGACTCTATCACTTGGCGTCGTCCGTGCAGTTTCATTCAAGCTGGATTTCACAGAAACACGAGCAACAGAATTTCAGTCAGGATGTTCCCTACCACCTTTAAATAGTGATAGTCATTTTTAGGTGTTTCTGATGTGGCAGCTTGACACTATGAGTCCTCGTGTGTGGGGATAGACTGTAAAAAAGGTGAGAGGAAAAGATAAAGGGAAGATATTGGAGAAGTTCCTGTTAAACGTGGATCCTGGGCTAGTTCCTGTACGTGTAGGTCCAACATGAGCGAGCAAAATAGTTCCCTCTACAACCCTAGCTGGTGCTGAGGATGTTTGAGCTGCAAACAGGTTGTGTTTTTTTTTTTTTTTTTGTTTCTGTTTTTTCAGCAATAACATGCTAAAACCTCAATTTCTCGAGTAATAGAAAAGGTTTCAGCCTTACCTGTGTGGTCCCATAGCCCCCAAGATGGTTCCTCTGCTTGCTCAGCCACTTCATGAGGGGAATGCCCTCCACCACATTACCACGCCTGTACAGAGCCAGCAGCACATAAGAGGCCATCTCTATCTGCACCGAGGGCGGCTGCCACTCATCTGGGTCCAGAACGTCAGAGGACCTCCACATCAAGACTCCATCTGGAGTTAAAACGAAAAGACCAGCCCCAGGGTAGCGTCTCACCACGTCTGTGTGTAAACACTGCTACGCTGCACACCTGATGAAGGCCATCATGGCTGAAATCTCACGCTTTTAAAATAATAATAGGCTGATTATTACACTAAGCTGGCAAGTGTCCCAGCTTTCATATCTATCTCCACTATGTGATATCTGTTGAAGCAGCACCTCATCTTGGGGTGTTTGAGCACAACTTTTGTTATGTTACTAAACACTATGTACTCTAACAGATTGTTTCCCTGCCCACAGTGTAGCACACAAACAAAACATGCACCTTAGATTACTTGGTCAGATATTCACTCTTGATACCGCGTTTTCTTCAAATTCATTAAGTTTACTTTATTAATGCCCTTGGGGAAATTAATTTACTGCAAATTAGCCTATCCTAGCTGTGATCTGGGTAACTAGGAGCAGTAGGCTGCCGCCCTCATGCTGCACCCAGGGACCAACTCCAGTTCTTTTCCCATTGCCTTGCTCAGGGGCACAGACAGGAGTATTAACCCTAACATGCATGTTTCTTCTGATGGTGGGAGGAAACCGGAGCACCCGGAGAAAACCCACCACAGACACGGGGAGAACATGCAAACTCCACACAGAGGACAACCTGGGATATGACCTCCCCCCAACATTGGACAACCCTGGTGTTCGAACCTAGGACCTTCCTGCTGTGAGGCGACAGCGCTAACCACTTGGCCACCATGCAATCCAATTCTGCCCAAAGTGCAGAAATGGAAAATTTACTGACGTATCACTTTCTTCAAATCCAGTTTCATTTGAGAAGTTTCCTGACGAAGTAAAAAAAATATCTTTAAGCAAGATAGACCACTCTACCATTATCCAGACAATGTCGTTTAATTTTGATTTCTAATCTTGGGGGAAAAAAATATTCCTTGGCACATTTAAAATGGCGGATGGCAGTGATTTAAAATGTTTAAAGACTAAATGGCATATTTTACAGTGTGAGGTCTTTCTGCGGTAGCCATCCTTTATACATATTGTACAGAAAAACCCTCGTATATATACAATACAACCACTATGATTGTCTCTGATCCAGATGCTGAGGCAGTATTAGTCATGTTGTTTGGTTAATTTTACCATCACTCACTGTCACACACCATCACGGTGAACAAAAAAAACAAAAAACTGCACTGCTACTTAAATAACACTTTCCACTACTGATCATGTAGTTGTAGGAAATGTTTAGGCTGTGTAGACTGGCAGTGATGCCTGGTTTCACTGTTTAGATTATGGAGCACGATTTACAACAGTATCCCTAAACGTCGACATATGATCTTGGGCCGATCATTTCAGCATTAACGTAAATGATATTGGAGATGTTGTGATTCACAACACGTAAACCATCTTTGCTGCTCAGGCTTGAAAGTAGAAATACGGGGTCAGGACATGTCGTCGGCCGTGTCGCTCCAGCAGACAATGGCGGCCGGCCTTGTTTAAGTTACCTTCGTTATCGGCTCTTCTGCTGAGCTCTGCCAGGGCAGTGCCGGCGACAGGGCTGTTAGCCAGAGCCAGGGCGTAGGCCGCCAGACACAAAGTGTAGTTACTGACCACTCCGCCAAACACGCTGCTCTCCAGGTACCTTCTGGCCAGGGACACATTGGTTGGGTAGAGGTCCTAGACAAAGAAGATGGGGAAGAAAAGAAGACAAGAGATTGGTACTAGAAACTGCCTTTTCCATTGCATCATTTTTTTTTCCACTGGTACATGACACCATATACTGGATAATATGAATGTTTCCACAGTTTTGGGATGCTGACACAATGAGTGAATATTTTTAAACCTTCCATGTAAATAATTCAGCTATCATATCTGTACAGTCAGGACAACACACATATTTTGCAAAATGTATATTTAATTGAATTAGAAAAGCAATGTGTTTTTGTTTGTTCGTTTGTTTGTTTGTTTTTGCCTTGGCAGTGAATGGATTTACTCATACGTGCAGACTTCACCTTGTGTGCATGAGATCCATCAAGCCAGAGATCCATCATACAGTACGTAGAAGCAGATCCAAACAGATGACAGCTGGGGTGAGGTGGGTGAGTAGCAAAGTAGGATTTTTCTTTTTTTAGATACTTTATTGATCCCCGTGGGGAAATTCCTCTCAGCATTTAACCCATCCTAGCTGTGTAGCTAGGAGCAGTGGGCAGCCACCGTGCACCAACTCCAGTTCGTCTTGCCATGCCTTGGTCAAGGGCCAAGACAGCAGTGTTAACCCTAACATACATGTCTTTTTGATGGCGGGGAGGAAACCGGAGAAAACCCACCGCAGACACGGGGAGAATATGCAAACTCCACACAGAGGATGACCTGGTATGACCCCCAAGGTTGCACAACACCGGGGTTCGAACCCAGGACCTTCTTGCTGTGAGGCAACAGCGCTAACCACTGCGCTACCGTGCCGCTGCATGGTGCGTAACAGCATATGCATAACATGCATGCATAACAGTATGCATAACAGCAGCACCAGAGACTTGCATATGAGTAGCAGAAACTGGTAGTGTCTCCATTTAAAAATCCCACCCTTTAGCAAGGGTGATTGTGATTGGTGTATGGTCAGTACGTGGCTGAGACCGACCAGATCAGCTGCCAGTTAGAGTTTCCTAACTGGAAACTTACTCTGCCCATTAATTAATTAATTATCCTGGCCACCCTCTGACAGACTCATAACTCACCCCGTAGGTCTGCTCCTCTAACAGTGCCAGCAGTACAAAGGCGGTGATCGTCACTGGGCCTTCATTCAGGGTTCCTGCCAGCTCCGAGTGGATGACCCTGCCCACCTCGGTAAACTCTCCCTGGGGACCTTGGTTGCTCCAGAGCCAGCCTATGGCCCTGGAGAGGACGCTGTGCTCCACCTCTATGAAGGACTGGGCCTGGAGGAGGCACCTCACGACAAATGCTGTTAGCCTAGTACCGGGAGAGAAAAGGGACAGGTCAGGTGATTTTTTTTTAAAACAATTTTTGCATCTGGATAACCCCAACATTTTTTATTGATATTCATACAAACAAGAAAAAAACATTTAATCCATGCAGTGTTAGCCCTTGAAGCTCCATGTGATAACTTTTTAATGGTAAAATATTACATTTTCATTGTTATTCATGTTATAATGAGGCTGTTCAAGATGCAACAATACATTCATGGTGTACTGGTGTTGCACAGGACGTGATGCGTTTTATGTAAAATCCTGTAGTTTTTAATAGATGTTAGAAGGCCCCTCCCTGCACACGGATGACATGCAAATTCGTGAAGCGTTCCTCATTTAAAAAAATATATACTATACATAGTAGATGCCAGAGGTCTGGTGGATGCTAATGCTAATTTGTCTGGTAATTTAAAACTTTATCATCTTTTGTTAATGAAGTTTGGAAAAAAAACACATTACCATTCTCCTGTGTGTTTTGATCTACTATGCATGCTTGTTTGTCAGTCACAAGTGTGACTGCAAGTTATCGCATAGACTTTTAAAGCAACTAAGGTAAATAGTAACTGGAAATCCATATTAACATGTGTACTCATGCACACCCTCTTCATTTTTCCTCTGGTAGACTACTATCTGTGCCCTCTACCAAAGTGACGGGCTCAAAGTCCAGACTTTTCTCTCACTTGACCCCAACATGGTGGACTGAACTCTCAGTCTCAATCTGAGCTACTAACTTGCTTACCTCCTTCATGAAAGGCCTAAAAACGTCCCTGTCCAAGGCCTACCTTAATCCTTGAATGGTCTCTGGTCGTACCTTACAGTGACTACAAGTGGCGTCGGCTGTTATTGCTTAATTTAACACCATTATTGATTTCTATATTTGAGCCCTTTTCTATGGCATAATTTGCCTGGGTTTACTGTTTTGTGGCATCGTTAATTAATTCATATTTTGATTTTCCTGTTCTCTACCTCTTGATGACCTAAGGCACACCTACACTAAATCTGCTTGACTCGACTTGACATGCACTCTTAGCTTATGATTCGATTACCATATAGTGCTCCATGATGCCAGTTGATGACAGTCAACTTTATCTGCTAATTCTTAACTCTCTTGTAAGTCGCTTTGGTTAAAGGTGTCTGCCAAATGAGTAAACGTAAAGCCAGTTTCTACACATGCCGGGGACCCACCATGTGCTGCCAGAAGAGTCGCTAGAACCAAAAGCGCTGAAGGAGCCATCATCTCGTTGGTAGGACAGTTCCCTCTGATAAGCTTGTCATGTCAGAAGACACAGCATGGTTAATGTGACAGCTGAGCAGCAGATGCACTGGGAGAGCTTACAGAGCCTGTAGTCTCTATGATAGTATTGAACCAGAGCCCCCTATTATTTGTTCATAGCCCTGTTATTACCCAAATATCTTGAAGTCAACAATAGAAGTGAGTCATGAAAGCTAATTACCTTCTATCATGTAGCCCAGTGTCCTGGTCCTGAGCTCCTCGTTGTTTTCGGGGGTCTTGTCCAGGTACTGGAGAATGTAGATACTTGGTGCAAAATGGATCATGTTCTGTTCCCCACAACTATGAGGTATCTGAACCAGCGAATCCAAGTTGCCAATAGAAAAGGCCAGAATGTCACCTGATCAAAGGAAGGAAGAAGAGGCAGGAGGAGGAGGAGGAGAGGAAGAATTTCAGTGTTGTGTAACGTGGATTTCTTATGCAGTAGACATAATAATGTCTGGGACAGATGGTATTTCATGCCAGAGAGCACCGGAGAGGGGGGAGACATTGCATGTGGTTCAAATCTAATATATATATCATGTTTCATGTTGCTCCATGCTGCCTGGATAAGGACTGGAATGAGGTCCATGCAGAGTTGAATAGCAGTGCACTGGAGGGTCTAGAAAACACAGAAGTTTCATGGGCTCCGTTTCCATCGTTTTGGATCTGAAGCCATGAAATGAACAAGTTCTGCTGATAGCTGCATATGTGCATGTCTCTAACTTTGAATTTTACATGCAGATGAAATATTCTTTTCTCTTTTATGCATTTTCTGAATCTTTTATTATTTGTATGATTTGATATGTAGAAAAAGCATGACAGAGCTGTGGCGTACTGACTGGAAAAACAGGGAGACAGAAACTGGGAACAGGGGTACATGTGGAGATAAATACATGCTTCACTATAAAGTTCTTCAAATGTGCAAACAGCTCATTTGAAATGTAAGCATGATATATGCAAAGATAAAGCGCACACTTGGAAAGTTGACAATAGTTTAGGTGACAAAGTATGGAAGAGTGGAAAATAAACCATACACTCCATCACAAAACAAAACGTGCAGAAAAGGAATAATTGCATCCTTGACATTTCGCTTGATATTTAATCAAAATGACAATCACACCAAACACAGGAAACACAAGCTTGGCCTCCACCAACAAAAAAGATGGAATCTTGCTGCATTACCATGATGAATGCCCAGCATCCTTCAACCTGGATGGAGCTAAGCCAAATGAACCGGACAGCTGTTCAGAATCTGCCTGCCGTAAACATGCCCGTTGTGATGGCCCCAGTTTCCACTTTCAGCACTGACTACCCTAATCCTGTTCAAGACAGCGCTGGCTTCTTTTTTTTATACCCATCTGTCCCAAGTGCATCATCTAAACACCAAGTGAAAGGTGGGTACATTTTGTGCGTGACAAATTCACTAAATGTAAACATAAACTGCACTCAAATGGAACCGCCGCTGGAAGAACAGCGTGGACAAATGGTAGACTTACCAACCACCGCCACATGGGCCCTCTGGCTGCCCGGTACCACATCTGGTGGAAAGGAGAAGGAGACGGTTCTGGAATTGTTGCGCCTCATCGGTGCCAGCTCCAGGAACAGAGTCTTTGAGAAGGTCTGTTCAACTCCTTCAGGCTACAGCAACATGGAAGTAATTCAGCATTATCATAGGATTTACTGTATGCCACGTAGTATTCATTATGTTTTGTGTAATATGATGAAGTTTTCATGAACAAATCTCACTAGGGTCCAGAAAGGTAAGGAAACTCATTCAGATGCATCATACTTAATTTACAAAGTGCGTCAGAGACTGTATTCCACTATTTACCAAATTGTGTGCTAGGATATATGAAGATGAGGGCACCGGCCAATGTAATCTACAGTACTCATGCCGCACCTTCACAAGCACAGTTCGTATGAGGTTCTCTGAGACCTCAGCAGATATGGCATCCACAGATATTTCCACCTTGCCCAAAGCCAGGAGCCTTATGGGAAAGAGGGCCGAGGCAGCACCCTGACTTCCTACAGTGATTTTCCGTGCGTTCACCACAGAGATATCCCTTTCCTTTGCCAGAACAAACTCGTAGGCCTCGTTCTGCGCTACCAACAGTATGACCTGTGGAGAGTTAGGCACGAGGAGACGGGAGGAAAACAAGGAACCGTTTTGCCAAAGAATGGAACAGTTACTGGGATAATACTGAGAATGAGAGACATGAAAGAGCGTAGGAGGAATTATTACAAAAGCCAACATGTTAGGAGTGAAGAACACATCATCAACCATCCATTTTCATTAAGTTATTGTATAGCTAATTGAGTCACGTATGTACAGTAGCTCAGAAAAGGTACTGATAGGAAGTTTAGTCTCCGTACCTCCATGGCAGCCCGAAGGTGGTTGAAAATGTTCACCTCCAGGACGAGCTCTTCTCCACGGATGAGGTATGATGGCACGTCCATAGACAGCGAGAAATCACGCGATACAGTCAGCTGTGGATAAGCAGACATAATATACTGTGGAGTATGACCTCAAACGTAACTGTGTGAGAGGTGATGGGTGAGTATAGTTCAGCTTGATGGGCACAATATCATCTTAAGTTAGCGTTAGCATGATGTGATACAACTAAAGTAGTTCCATTTATATACTATGTCAGTTATGTAAATGATACAATCTCAATAGTTGTAAGTTCAATACATAATGAACATTTATATATAGATATGTGTATACCCTCTGTGGTACAGTTGTGAGACCAAAACCCAGTTTTTCTGACATCACCAGTGCTACAGCTCTCAAAGTAGTGATGCTGTCTGGTACTGTAACTTGCAGAGTGGTCCAAGTAGAATCACTGTCACAAGTGAAACAGTTTATCATATATTTTAGTTTAGTCCCAAAATATGAGTATGCCTCAAAAATCAGTGCTTATAATTGACAATGATTCAAATTGCAGATATGCCCCCCCCCCAGTGACTCACCTAACATTAGTGTCCAGCCACAGCCAGGTAGCAGTACAGTCCACATCCATCCCCCAGTTTTTCTCTCGCTGTGTGAAACCTCGCTTTGAATTACCTAATGGGGAGACGAGGGACTGGTGTGAGACCTTTAGGAAAATGTTTAAAATACGTATAACAGTCATGGCAGACGGGAGACAGGGAACTTCTTTGATCACCGCAATATGCTACATGTCCACAAGAGGGACTAACAGAAACTTTGTGCCATCTAATGTTTCGTATAGCAGAGAGAATGGTGTAGGGATCAGTTTACACATTTTGTATGCAAGCAGCAATATCAATCCTATTGAGTGTATTATTTATCATTATACCTATTTCAGGTTCATCAGGCTGTTGGTTCTTATGTAGCTTGGCATCGGTCATCACCATAATATTGGATTCCTGAGTTGAGAGAGATGGAGAGAAGGCATTTAGAACAGTCGTTCCCAGAGACTGGGTCGCGACCCACAGGTGGGTCGGGGGAGGGTCCAAATAAATCTCCTGTGGCGGGTCGCCAGATAAAACTTGCGGAATGTCTTCCAGTCTTTTAAGCTTTATGTCTGTGGTATACCTTTCAGCCACATGAAGGAGCTAGTTGGTATTTCTACCACACACGGTTTCCGCCATAACACAGAACACAGAAATAGACTGAACGCTGCATGCTAGACTGGAACGCAGTATTATTGAGACTAGGTTAAAACCTAGTATGTGGCTGGACCGCGACTACATTTATTAAACTGCTGTTTTTGTATGACTGCGTTTAAAAAGCGGGTGTTTTGACATCGGTTTCGTGAACAGCGATGACGTAATAGAAACATTTTCACGCTGGTTCATTTTGAAAGAGCAACAGCCAATTGGGAAACTCCAACTCCTCCATGCGACCAATGGCGAAACTCCATCACTCAGTCAGGCCCTCAGTCACGGACAACCGCATGTGTAGGGCTGGCAGGCCCACCTATCACATTAAAATTACAATGCAAAATTGGAGTAGGCCTTAAAAGATAATATTCAGGATAAGTAAATAGTACATAATGGGCCTGGTGAAGTTTTGACGTGGAATGGACCTGACGTGGTTAACGAATGGGTTGTTGACTTTGATAACAACAGCTGCACTTAAACACATGCCTATTCTGATAGGCCTGAGCATTTCACAAGACTTTCCACAAGAAGCATGTTTTTGGTAGTACTGACTGTTCCTCTTGCTGATGAGAGGAACTAAAAACAACGAGATAGCCTGTCAACTCTGCTTAAATGCATTTATTTGGTCTCATTTATAAAGTATTTAACATGTGTATATGTTTTTAATAACACGTGCGTAAAAAAGAAGTTGTGATTTATCAAGCGTATGTGAAATGGCTGGTTTATCTATTCAAGGGAAATGGCAGTTTAAAAAAATGGTCAGGAACGTTCATATATGCACAGATTCACTCTTCTCACGATTTATAGATAAGGTCTATTGTGAATTTGGGTTGCGATGGTGTGTCATTTTTAAAAAGTGGGTCCCCGGAAAAAAAGTTTGGTAAACAGTGATTTAGGGAACTGACGGTGTTTTTCGGGAACATGAGCCCCTGAAAACAGCCTTGGCCTTGTCAGAGGGGCTGTGAGCCAACATAACAGCATGCAATTCATCTATATTACGAGGTCCACTGTCAGCTGACGCGTCACTGGCGGAACAGCAGAATTGATGTAGTAGTCACTTTGACACTATGCGCTAGCCTAACCGCCGGGAAATATAAAGCCTTTGAGATATGGGTCAGGTCCAATTCTGTGAAGTAAGATGCAAAACAAAGACAAGTCGCCATAGGCTTAGGGCAATGTCAGGTTCTTGAGCCCTGTTCTGACAGACACAATACATGCTATCAGTACAGTAGACACACAGAAAAGGTTACCCTTAGATCATCTACTCTGGTGCCCCCCCCCCTCATGAATTCATCGATAACCCTCAGGTCCTGCGCACACACCTCCACCCAGAAAGCACTAGAGTTACCAGCTCTTGGTAACGGCAGTCACTTCCTAACAAAGCTGACAGATAGGTTACATCCAGTTTGACCCGTTTAGCTTACAGACTTCTAGATGCCTGTACACTAGCTGAATGGGAAAAGCTGTCTGAGAAACTGTTACAACTGCCAAATTACATGAGTGTGGGGATTAGAGCGAAGGGATGATCGGCCCGTTGTAATCAAACTATGCAGCAGCACGGGAGAATAAAGCGCACCTGACAGCATCTCAACAGCTTTCTAAAGGATGCTCCCTCAAGGTTGGGTTTCAGCTATTAAATCTTTGTCTTTTGTCCACAAGCACAAATAACACTGAAAGACATGCCCTGTATTATACTATAAACTTGATACTATAAACTTTACATGATGATTTACAGTGTAGTATATCTTCTGGATATCTGTCAGGTGATTCAAATTACTGATAGAGCATCTGTAGAACAAAATGCAACAGAAAATCAAGTTCAAAAGTTTGATGTATTTACAATAGTTCTCCTGTGTGTCCTGAGGGTTGGGGTTAGGACTATAGGTAAATTAAATGCTGTTTTAAAGCTGCTGTGAGGAAGGCATACTGTACCTTCTCCTCTTGGAGGTCCTGGTTGTCCACGGGGTCATCAACACCCCCCTCTACTACCAGGATTCCCACCTGGGATCCGGGTTCGCGGACGGTGACATTAAGAGATACCTGCTCCCCTGGTCTAACCTTGTCACTGCTCCAGTTCAAGAAAACCTTTGCAAGGCAACGCAAACCAAATAACAGCCATGTCAGGAAGCATCATGCACTTGCTCAGACACCAGTATTATCTTTGCTATCAACTTAAAGTCAGCCCGAAATCAGTGATCAGATTTAACTTCTCACATCTAAAAAGGTTGGAGAGGGCAAAATAAAACATTCAGCATTATTTTTTTCATTTGTAAATGACTAATTATCGTGGGGGGGGAGGGGGTTATACCTTTAACCAGCATTGTTTTTCAATTGTCTCAAGAACTGCGAGGGAGTGGACATTTCTTCATTAATATTCATGTGTGGGAGGGGTTTCGTGATTTGATGATTTGATCTGATTGAATGTATGTAAATTAATGTGTCTGATGACATCATGAGTATCACAAATACAAGATTGTCGAGAAGTGGAACAAGGGGGAGCTCTTTACAAAAGCAAAATATAGAGACTGAATTATACCTTTCTTACTTTTGTCAGTACAGAATGCATATGCAAATTATAGAATAAGTAACGTTAGAAAATATTAGTGTTCCCATTGCGCTCCGACTTCAAACCATCAAACACAAACCCAAAACTGCATTCCCAAATCATCCATTCTCTCATGGAAAACAGCACCATTCAGAGTCAAATAACTATAGCCTCCAATAGCTAAAGCCTCGAATGTTGTTTGACTTTTACATGTTTAAGCTCAGCACTCTCCTTAGACCTGTGATAAAGAGAATACATTTACATAGTTTTGTTCATGCATGGGTACGAGTGCTGCATCATCGGTGACCTCTCCATCGGCAAGAACAGAGAAGACTGTGACGTGGGCCTCAGGGGTCCAGGACATTGTTGGGGTCAAAGAAAAGGAGGAAGAGGAAGTCTTTGTCCCAGCAGCCACCACTTGTCCTCTGGAGCTGACCTGGAAGTGTAACAATGCAGGGGAAGAACTTGGATTGAGGTGAAATGTCTGATGAGTGCTGTACTTACTGCACATGAGGGATCAATTTGAGTAACACAAGCTTTAATAGCCTGCACTTTGTTTACTTTTTTTTTAACTTTTAACAGCTGCATTTATTTTAATGTTGTTTTTAGAAGTTCATAATGAGAAATAGCACGGTTATTACAGACTTGATCTCCCATAACCTCTTGTTTGCTGATAAGAATAATGAGAGATCGTGCATCTAAGGATAATAATGTTAACTAGAACATTTCTGGAGATATTCTGAGTGTGCCTGCTGCTTGATGCCCTCATAGCTCGAGAAATACAAGTCGTACCGACAAAGTGTTTTCATAATAAGCATCACAAGGCTTCAGTGAAGACGCTGACGTATTATAGGTGTACCCACTGTTTACAGTATAGGAGTTGTCTCGGGTTAAAAGCTGCCATCATCTCTTTTTGACAGAGCTTCAGAGCTGAACTGAGCATGGGACTTTTGGTCAGCACTCTGTGCTTGGGGGCGATGTATCAAAGAAACGAAGTCAAATTACAAGGAGTTACACTGGGTGAGAGAGGACACGTTTCTCTACGTTTTGATATATAAATTGTCCCTGATAGTTGGAAATTGTGGGAATTAAACGTTTTGGGGGGGGGTTTGGGCGGGTGTTCAGGGACGGCCGTTAGAGTGTAGGTCATGTGACGCACCCTAGCTCTAAACATTCCGCCCAATACACACCCATTATAAACCCTGAAACTGTCTGAAAAAAGCATACAACTTCAACTGCGATTTCGCAAAAGCCGCACTAGATATCAAAAATATCAAAAATATCAATGTATCTCAAGAACGCGTGAATCCGGCAGCCATACCAACATGTACCCCGGCTCTGCCAAATGTCGGAAGCTAAGCAGGTATGGACTTGGCTAGTACTTGGATGGGAGACCACCCGGGAAAATGAGTTGCTGCTGAAATGGTAGACCAGTAGGGGGCAGTCTTCTCTCTAATTTAAAGAGGGAAAAAAAAGTCACATTCTAACGCTGCAGTGACGAGGACGCTGTGCTGTAGGAGCTGCCGTCCTTCGGATGAGACGTTAAACGGAGGTTCTGACTCACTGTGGTCATTAAAGATCCTATGGCACTTATCGCAGTCTTTTGCAATTTCCATCGCCATGGTTACTCGAATTGCTGAGAAAATTCATAACACACCATTCCCGACTGAACCGCATGTTTATGTGCGAGGTTTGCTCAGAGCTGCAGGATTAATTTGCCAAATGTTATTATTGCAGTAGAATAAGAGGAAGTATGACGACTGTGTCCTTCTGTGCTTTGCACAACAGGCGTATAATAATGCATCTAATCATTCTCAATGACCATGCCTGACTGGATTGATTTATTAGTTACAATTTTTAGAGTATGCACATTCTTTTTGGTGAGTTTCACTCTGAAGTATCAAAGCTCTCAAGTTTTAATAAACATCCCTGACAGTGTTTCTACTTTGTTAATTTTATTGGTTTACTTGGGTAAACCTTTCATGAAGTTAGACCTTTCCAAATATTTAGATTCTCTCTCCACTTTGGATTGAGACACAAGGAGGGAAACCTTATGTGGCGCTATAGGGGAAGGAAGGGATGAGAACCCGTTGGGTAAGGGCTGTTTTGCAGAGTGGTGTTAGGTTATGTGTGTGACCAAATGTACCACATAGTGAAGCTCGCTGGGTTGAAAAGAACTCTCCACATCTATTTGAAGAGGCTGTCCAATCTGAAACAAACAATATGCGTCAAAAGTAGCATGCTATGCTACCCAATGCATACACACACACGCTATGCTACCCAATGCATACATATGTATTGCACATGTTTGTCTGGGTTTGAGAAACTGATCTATGTATGTTTCAATTACCTGTGCAGGGAGAGGGCTGATTTTCTGGATCTGGATATATGATCCACTAGGAGAGGAGTAGTTGTTGTAGAGCCTCAAAAACTCTTCGGCAGACTTGAATGTGGCCTACACATAACATAACCAAACAAAATGAGAACCCTGAACACTAAAATGACATCTTCATAATCAGATATATCATGGATCAAAACTTGGTGATGATTTCATCTTGGTTGTAATTTATTTCTAACAAATTCATTAGATGCCTCGCCAACGTTTTTAAGATGTTTTTGTATGTCTGCCTTTCCTGTGACATTTGATACAACCACGTTTCTCGTCCCCAGGCACTGACACTCAACAGTCTACAAACAAAAAACTACAGAACATGGCCTCGTCTGAGCTTACTTTGATGAAAAGCATCTCTACTGTGTCCTGTAATGTGAACCCGATGTGGACTATCCCGTCCTCAGGCACTGGAAGCTTCTTAGTTGTAGGTTCTGCATCCGTTTTTTGTGTTTTCTGAGTCACTTCAACTGATACAGAGCTCCTTAAATCCAATGTGCTCAGTGGTCTTCTGTCATACCGAGATATTCTAAGCTGTGAAATACACAAAGGTGAGGTAGGTTACAGGTTAGATTGTGTAAATGACAATATGTTTATTCAAGTTCTACACTTGGGTTACAAATGAACATATTTGTCATTCACTCACTTTTGTAGAGAAGCGTAAAGATGGCTTCAGAACTTGTGGAAAATTGAAGAAAGTAAGCTGGAAAGTGTTCTCCATAACCTGAACTTCAACTCTTCTGTTTACTTTAAATCCTGTGAAACAAAATGGCGTAAATTATATAAAGATTGTCCAACAAAAAAAAAGTGTAATCTCAGGTTCAATCTCAAAATTAATAATTAAAAGAGTAAACACAACTAACCTGTCAAGACCTCAGTAACGCTGGCAGTGATGGTCATGACAACACTACTGTCATCAGCCATGTGTTTTCTTACTGAACCGTATTTGTGTAGGGCTAAAAGATTATCTTTACTGAAGAAGAACTGCGCTGACCCATAGATCTGAAAAAGATGGCTCACATGATGACCAAGGCCAAGTGACTAAGAGTTATGCTGCAATGCTGACTTGACATGCTGAATGTCATACTGTAGTATCTACTGTATTTTGGCTTTGGTTTATGTCTGCATAGTTAATGTGAGCTGTTGAAACACTTTGAGACTTACCTCTTTGGTTTGATTAAGGTTGAAGGGTTTGCCTCCGTTATACAAAGATGCCACTAAAGTTACTGAGACAGATAGTGTCCCCTGTACTGGCTTGCCACTGTGGTGCCTGTTGAGAGAAAAGAAAATTGGATGGATGGATAGGTACTGGACAGATAGATAGATACTAGACAGGTGGATACTAGATAGATGGATGGAAGATATAGATAGACAGACAGACAGACAGACAGATACTAGATAGAGCCTATACATACATATATTTAACATTACGCCATGTTCAGAATATTAAGGGATTAAGGAAAAATCAGCACTGTGGAAAATTGGTATTCTTCATCTGCATAAAATCAGGTAACTCACTGAGCTCTGACGGTTCCTGAGACGTCATCTCCAGCTAGGACCTCTGGGGCACTGTTGATGTGTACTTCGAAACGGGGCAATTCTGTGATAGCAGATAGTAGAAAATGAGCTTATAGCAGTAATTATAGGTAACTTTAAAAAAAATAAACTCCAAAAAAAGTTGATGTTACTTTAAAAAAGTACCATAGTGTTCCACGATGAAGGCTTTCTCATCAGCCTGGCCCTGTTGTGAAAGAGAAAGGAGAGAAAAGGCCTTGGGCTTCTTGGGTTCTTCTCTGATTCTGTTATTTGTTCTGCAACAGACTCGACATCAGTCCACGTGTAACCCCCATAAATTTCCCAGAAAGTCCGTTTTTGGTGTGGGGTTTAATATCGCAGTTTTAATTTTCCAAAATATCCTCTAGAGGGCGCTCTGTGCTCGCAGAAGGGGTTCCTATATGCTAGCCGAGGTCTATAAGGAAAAGTACGGGGAGAGGGACGCAGGCAGCTACAGCGAGCAGGGAAAACGTTGTTTTACTACTTACAACTTGATGTTAAAAGTTATTCGGGACAGCGGTACCGTGTTTTTGGCGTTTTGTTGTTCACAAGAAGGTTATGGAGGACCAAAATCTGATGGTTATTCCCCGGTGAGTGTCTTTTCTTTTCCTGTGCTAGCTTAAACCGAATGTACCCGGTGTTCATTTTAATGACTGTGAATGGGGGGAACCAATCGGCTAAAGATGTAGCGTGTAACAGAAACCCAGCACTGTAGAAATGACTGTGTGTAAGAGATTTGAATGTGAAGTTTTATTGCTTCATAAACGTCGGGGGCCTCATGTAATAATCGTTACTATGGGCCCATGGGATTTTTTAGCCCTGAAATTTGTCTCAGAGACCAGTGTAGAACCTGGGTAACGCCTGAATTTAGACACAGGTTGGCTAACGCCGACGTCTTTGCAGGCCTGGGTGATTGCTCGTTGCAAGAGGCAGGCAATTACGAATAACCATCATGCTTTGCGACTGACTGTCAGGTAACTAAGGGCTGAAGATCCCATGGGTGTGTACGCACAAATGTGCCCATAGTAATGTAACCGGTTGTTTTCTTGCCCGGTGCGGGATTCGATATGGGGTGTACTGCACCACAAGGCGACATCACGAACCGCTCGGCTAAAGGGTCAGACCCGTTAGCTAGGGGCTAAGGTGTCTTATTAGTAGTTTACAGTAACAATTGATACATGAGGCCCCTGGTTTGGTGAACATTTAAACTAGTGAGGAGAGTGATAGAGGACTTTGAGATAGCTGCAATCTGCATATTTTACAAATAAAATTGACATTTATTGTGATTTATACTGTATGATGTGCAGTTTGGTTATTTTGTATTCTCGATTTCCCAGAGAGGACGACTGAGGATGTTCAGCGGGCGGGAGGCTCAACGACGGCCACTGCTGCCGCGTGCGGGGGAGCAGAGGAGCCGCTCCATGGATTTGGACGGGCCCAATTTCTCACTTTAGATTACAGGTAAATTTAAACAAACATATAAAGGGGCCCCTAACTGAACGGAAGCTATGTAGTTTACAGGGGGGGGGGGAATCATTAACTTGAATGAACTGAACTTAACTTTTTCCAAGAAAAATTAAACTTGCATTTAAAGAGAACATAAACAAGTAGTGATGAAAATGTGTTGAATTCAAAACATAACACCACCCGGGCGTTTACACAAACTGAACGGCGGACAGTTTAATTTCTTTTTTTTATTGTTTTGGTAGGTATCTGGATAAGAGCTCTGGATGAAAGGGACAAATTTAAGTTGGTTTGTTTTATTTTTAAAGGGTCTATTTTTTCATTTAGCCAATCTAAGTGAAACGTCGAAAGGTGGATTTCGTTTTATTTACTTTTTTTCTTTTTTGATAAAATTGTTCCGTCTATTTTCCTTATTGGGCCAAGACTTCACATACTGGTATATAGCTATTTAATTGGCTTTTAACCTATTTCACTATAACAAGCAGTTAACAAGTAGTTTCTCTGAAGTAAGCTTACATTCACCGTAGTTGTGATCACCCACTGTCCAAGGGGAGGTCTCTGGGACAATGTGAATTCTTTAGACACAATTCCCAGATAACTGCCCATGGTAACCCAGCTTTGCACAGCTTTCCTCTTGGGGTCCTGATCACGACAAAGAAATATCAGTCAAGCTGCCCACTGCCATACAATGCCTGACCAAAACAAAACAAAAAACTCTTCAACTCCTTGGGCTTTGTTCCTTTACAAGGTAGTCTGACACCCACCCGAACAGTGATCTCCACCCTGCCTTTGTATGGATGATTGTCCGGCTGGACAGACACCACTCTGATTCTGACGGTCTCTGTGGGTCGGTAACGTGATTTATCAGTCTGGATGAAGGCGTCTATCGTTGTGGGATTGACACCTAGGGTGGTGGTATTGGCGAAAAGAAGCTTGTCTCCCTGGTAGCCCTTCACCACCAAGGTGACGAAGGATAACTCTGTCATATAGCTTCCAGATATCTGGAAAATTCAAAGACAGCATTTAACAGAAGTTGTGCCTGTGTACAAACAAGCTAACGAGTGTACAAACAAGTGGTAACAGTACTTTTTTTTTAGCATCACTACATTTTATGCATCTTATTCTTATGATTCACTCATACAGATGTGCCGAGAATTTATTTGAAAGAAAAACAAAACATACTCACTGGAGGAAGAAAGAGAATCCCAGTTTTACCTTTATAAAAAAGAAAAGGATAAAATAAGTGTTTTTTGTTACGTCATTTTGCCAAACCCGTGTTGGTATCATATCACAATAGCGATAACCTCAAACATATAAGTAGAAAAGATTCCAGCATCACCTCCTGGGAAGGTGTCCTCCACCAGGGTTATGTTGGATTTCCCATGGGTCACTTGGGCTTTCACCCTTACAGGGAAGTCACTAAGGATGGAGACAGCCAGAAGAGTCGGGGTCTCAGCATGCAGCACCTCTGGACCTGAGATTAGATATAATGGTCTCATAGAGGAGGGAAGGAGTAGTTACTGATTTGTAAAATAATAATAAAAAAAGAAAGTCACGATAGTGAGTTGGACTTTGCCATAGATGTCCAAGGAATTATATTTGATGAAACATACAATAGGAATACCATGAAATATTTGGCTATGATAATCATGGTTAATGAAAGTGACATTACATTTGCTTACCGGGATGACTTCTGAGCAGAACCAGATATTACAGTAAACACAACTCCCATACACACCGACAGGATCCAGATTCCCTGCATGATTTGGATGACTGCTCGGCTAAACGCCGGTCAGTCTCTTCTGGTCCAGACTGGAAACTGATGGTGGATAGCTCATGTTGCTTGCTGTTACCTGTACCTGCATGTGACAAAATCCCACCTACTGTTCCACACCAAAGCCCCTAGGGGGTTATTCTCACATATACCCTCTATCTTAGAGACAAACACACACACACACACACACACGTGTACGCACATGCTATCGCACTCACGTTCTTTCACACACACACAACCATATCACATTTTACTTCCTTGTTGTAGTCCAAGGCTGAAGTTGATCCCATAAGGGGGAAACTAACACACACACTCTCTCTCTCTCTCTCTCTGTCTCTCTCTATTCACACCTCTGTCCAGAGGGATGCTTTTTGTCCGTCTATTCACAGACACTGACAATTCACAATCCTGCCTAAATCACACAGACATCATTGTGGCTCTATGTAGGCTTCTGAGCAGCATTTGCATCTCCAATCTCAGGTATCACAGAGGAACGCCACTGTTTACAGAAAATGTGACACATAATGGATTTTTTTTCTTTTTGTGAAACGGTTATTATTAGTTAAAAAAGTTGAATCAGTTCATCTGGACACAGTGTTTATTGAGAAAAACATTTCATTACTCATCTGTTAATTAACTAGGTTAATGTTAGTCACTTTTCCTGGTATTTTATGATATTCAGCATTCTTGTTTGTTTGCCTGCATTAATTTAATGATTTAGGATTTAAATTGTCATTGGTTAGGACTTGCACTGAGCTGAGTTTTGTTGACTGAAATAAAGCACTGAAAGCCTGTTTGGGCCAAATAACCACAGAAAAGGTAGCTGTGATTGGCCGTCCCTCTTTACAATGAGACCTGTTACATTACCAGATGAGCTGTTACAAAGAGAGCCTGGCGGTCGGTAACATAAAGGGAGGGGAGTGTGGATGACTGAGACCATTAAAAACATGGGCCTGTAAATTCATCCCTCAAGAGAAAACCCATCAGTCTCAGTCAGGTAGTGCCTGGGAAGTATTGGGTACAGGAATGGGATTGAGTGGATAGGTAATGTGACATTATGTTGAGAGCTTGTCCAAAACACGTCTCACCCTTACTTGTGTTTATCAGGTTTCCACACGCCTATGTATGAACAAAACTCGTCTCCCCTTAGCACTAGGCCTGGTTACCACAAGACTTTGATTAATCATTCGTTTGTTTTTTTGTTTTTTTGTGTGATCTGTAAGACAAAGTGAAAGCGGTCACTCCCAGACTTTTCAACACTTCAAGAAGCTTGAAATAATTCATATTCTTGGAACAGAAACGGAGCCATTGTGGATACCTCACTCAGTATGAATGCATTGCATCTGCTTTATCTGATTAATTCAGATATGTGATCAATAGATGAGCTCTTTCCATTATTGTGAGGTCAGGACAGCAGCATGGTGTGGGTGAGGTTTTTGCGCCGGGGTGCAATGCCGCCAGAGTGCTGTTTGAACCTCAAAATTCAGTCCTTCGTTGCTCTCTACAGACACTTTTAAATACAATAAAACCACCACTTCTTACATCAAAATACACTTGAACAGAGCTAGAGATTACTATTTTAAGTGTAGATAATAAAACAGCTGAGACATTATAACCTTTTCCTTTGCAGCTCATAGGATGTGAAGGGCAAACAATGCATTAACTGTTTAAAACCAGCAGGTGGCAGTAAAGTCACGCCAAAAGTCAAGAGGGCAAATTCTAATGTGTGCAAACCATGTGAGACACCTGCTCTTTCCTTCATATAGATTAACCAGGTGAAGTTAGTTGGCAGCTTTGTTCCACATCTGGTTTCCCCTGTTGAAACAGGTTATTACCTAGACGGACTTCTAAGGCTTGAGAGACTGAGACATGGATGCGAGGGGGAACGAGCGTGGGGAAAAAAAAGATTTAAGTGCTTGTGACGATCGGTCAGGATGACTTTGGGAAAAAAACAACTACTAATTTTTTTTTTTAATGTACCAGTGTCCTGTGTGTATGTGTGATAGCCCATCACCCAAAAGGACGCCTGGCCAGTGGCAGGACTGTGGCGTAAAGCAACTCGCTGAGAAACAGTCAAAGCAGGCCAAAGTTGAAGTCATTCATCAGATACTAATTGTGCAGAGCCACAGACTGTATTCAGTTTGTCAATGGACTGTCAAGTATTTAAAGACCACATGAAATGGCATTTAGGGTGTTGCGAGCGTCCGGGATGTGACGCATTTCCTAAAGAACCAAACCGCTGGGGTGGGATATAATAATGGGCGGGCAGTCGATTTATTGATGTTCTGATGTGAATGAACTCCAACCATTGTTGTTGTGCCACAGAGTTTTGGGGAAAGGGAGTGTTTTTGGATGCGAACAGCCAAAGATTTAACAATATCACAGCTAGCAGACGTGCATTTTGATTTTTACGTGTTGGGGAAATTCACATCAAATTATTACCGAACATTTTTTTAACGCCCACCCACACTTGCAAAGACATTTAGCTGAGTTTGATGCCTTTTTCCAGGGAGAGAAAACACAAGAGTCTGTAGACATATATATATAAAAGGGCATTTTTTTTGTGTGTGAAATTCTTTGGCACATAATTACAGACAGATGAGAACACATTGCAGATAAAAGCAGTAAAATGGAGGAAAAGATGTTTTCTAAATTCATGTGGTCTTTAAATGGTACCAACTGACCCTAAAGGAATACACAACTTTACACAAATTAGGTTGGGCAACTGATGTCTTTACAGTTTCACTCGTTTCCGCAAAAATTAAAAAATATAATACGGTTGTGCCGAAGAATGAAAACATTTGACACCAGAGAGGTGAAAGACCTTGCTGCGGTCCAGTTAATCCTGTTGTTTTACACTGATGGAAGGATGAGTGGCTGGAGGAAATCAAATGAGTCAATGAATCCGTTGTGCTGCATGTCGACATTGCAGGCAGATAGTGATGGTGTAGTGTTTCCTTCCCACATTAGCCGCCTACATAAACATGCCACAACATTTGGATGCCTTAGAATATCATCTTTTTTGTCAAACATGCAGTCCTTCATAACAGTGTATCCATCTGTAAAGGATTTTTTTTCTCCCTGTTTCTCCCCAATTGTATCTGGCTAATTACCCCGCTCTTCCGAGCCGTCCTGATCTCTGCTCCACCCACTCTGCCGATCCAAGGAGGGCTGCAGACCACCACATGCCTCCTCCAATACATGTGGCGTTGCCAGCTGCTTTTTTTTTCACCTGACAGGAGTTTTGTTAGGGGGACGTAGCACGTGGGAGGATCATGTTATTCCCCCCAGTTTCCCCTCCCCCCCAAACAGGCGCCCCGACCGACCAGAGGAGACGCTAGTGCAATGACCAGGACACATACCCACATCCGGTTTCCCACCCGCAGACACAGCCAATTGTGTCTGTAGGGACGCCCGACCAAGCCGGAGGTAACATGGGGATTCAAACCGGCGAGCCCCATGTTGGTAGGCAATGGAATAGACTGCCACGCCACCCAGATGCCTCGTAAAGGAATATTTATGATAGGACAGACAGTGCTCCACGCCACAAAGCTGAGATTGTCCATGACCGATTCTAAGAAGATGATGATGAAATCTTCTTAATGCAGTGCCCTGTCCAACTACAAGATGTCAGTCCAATAAGTCATCTGCTGAATGAGCCTGAACACGCTATTTGGGGTAAAGATCCAACATCTGTTAAGTCAACACTGTGGGAACCGCTGGAGTCAGCAGAGTAACATACTTTATCACACACATGCACACATGCATGCACACCGTTAAATAACTTATTTTCTAGAGTCCCTGGGAAGCCCCCATCCTCAAAAACGTAAGAACTAGTACTTGTGTTTCATAGTCAAAACTTTATTTCTTTGGTATCACTTAATTTTCACACTAATTACATATAAACATGTTTTACAACAATCATGTAACACAAAATAGGAATCTTTATTCAGTATTTGGCAAGTAACTTTGGCCACACAAAGACACTGTACAAATTCACTTTTGAACCTGTGGAAACATTATCACTTCTAGATTTTACAAAATAAGAATTTACAAGCCGATGCAAAATGCTTATCACTGTCAGTCGTCTGAATGCTCGTGTGTTTTTCAAAAGGATAGCACTGCTCGTTTCTCCAGCAGAAGACACTGACTGAAGGCCAGAGATGGCTTAAAAACTATAATTCTGAAGATTTACGCGCTATTGCTGGCATAGTTAAATAATAACCAGGATGCAGAAATCCAAATTATGAAATCTTTTGTAATGCAAAAGTTTGTTTTCTGGAAACAAACTTTTCCAGGCAAAAGACGAGACGCTCAGTGTTTTACATGATCACCCAAATTTGGATGAAAAAGGCAGGTAGCAGCAAGTTTGAGAACGAGTGAGGCTGCTGCTCTTAAAGGGACAGTTCATGACATGTTTTTCCTCTCACCCATAGGGCTATTTATCCATCTGTGAGTTGCCGAGTTTTAGAGCTATCGGCCACGGAGATAGATGCCCGTCGTCTCTCGAATACAGTGTAAGTGAATGGCACTCAGCTTGTGTCTCTCAACGCGCCAAAAAATTACATTCGAAAAACTCAACAGCAATGTCTCCAGAAATCATGATCCAGTTACTCAACATAATCCACAGACCTTGTTGTGAGCAGTTTCATGTAAGTGTAGTACGGTCTAAGAAAATTGTTCCTACATGAAACTGCTCACAACAAGGTCTGTGGATTATCTTGAGTAACAGGGTCATGATTTCTGGAAAGAGACATTGCTGTTGAGTATTTCAAATGTTTTGGTTTTTTTTGCCGCTTTGAGCAACACAAGCCGAGTGCCATTGTATTTGAGAGAAGGCAGACATCTCCACGGCCGATTTCCAAAACTCGGCAACTCACACCAAAATGATCTAGATGGGTAAATAGCACTACGGGTAAGAGGAAAAACATGTATTTTTTTATTTAGGCGTGAACTGTCCCTTTAACTTGCTGGTACTGTATGGCAGACTAAACTCGTGAAAGACCTTTACCCGCAGATACGACAAAATCAATGGCTGAAGCTCGGGTTCAACCGTTGCTCTTTTTTTTTTTGTACAGTGGTGAGTAAAGTGCTGACACAGCAACATTGGCAACTTTTAATTTTAAATGAAATCAAGTACACCAATGCAGTTCCCTGCATCACCACAGATGTCAGTAAATTAAACAAAAATGACCGTCTTCAGAATTACAGCTTAAAGAAAGGGGAAAAAAAAGAAAAATCAATCTCGAACAAATTTTACAGGCCACTCCTACTGAACTGCAGGATTCCTAGTGTATGTCTACTGGGCCAGAAGACTACAAGGTGACCCTTTGAATTACAGACTATTCATGACACAGAAACAACTGAGCAGCAGATAGTTAAAATAGATGTTCTTGAACAGTGATGAGAGGAAATTACTGAGTAAAATAGAGCCTTCCATACATCCTCAGTTTGCTAATTTCCAACACTAGTCTCTGTCCATATTATCAATAATATTGATGTTAAAATCCAATTAAAGGAATTTTGGATTTTAATGGAATTTTGGATTTTAAGAGTTTAGAGTTTTAAAGCTGCTGTAGGTAACTTTCTTTTAACACCATTTTGTCATATTTGGGGAAATTCACATTAAATATCAACAAGTATTTAGTCAAGTAAATGTGCTATGACAAAATCCGGTCTCACTGGCTGCTCCTGGGGCTGTTCTCTGAGTCCTACAAATTCCATTCAGTATGATTGAAACAACCAATTACCGCTAAGGACCATCCATAACGCAATGTCAATCACATCGCATGTGCACACATCCAAGTTCTGTTGATCAAAAAAGTGCTTTTTTTTTGTTCTGTTTTTTTAATGAGGGTGTAACTTTGTAAAAAAAGTGATCTTTATAAATACTTCACCTGCTATAAGTAAAACAGTGCTTCACAACAACAGTGTTGTGGTTGGCAAAATAAGGGATTCACTCAGAAAAATTCTTTTTTTACATACATAAACGATGAAAATGCGAATTTTGCAGTTACAACGGGCAAACTCAACGTACGCACACGATGAACATGGTTTGGCGTTACGGGAGGGAAGGAGGAAGCCGAAAGGGGGCTGTGGATTATTTGGCAGGTGTTCAGTTTGCCTTATTATAATGTGCTGTTTCCTTGTAATGTGCCGTTACATTTATCAAACTCAGTATGGGATAAATTCACAAATCCCATTGTACCAAGCGCAAGTGTTCTGAATCCTTTGTGTGGCGGGGATAAATATTAATTAGCCGCTAAACCTGAATGTTAGGTGAACAGCAAACGTCGTGCTAATTATGGATGTGTCACTCAGCAGGACACTGAATATTCACCTTATATTCGAGTTTAACAGTAATACAAAGGATTCATAACACTGTTGGTGAGGATTTTTGCCAGGGGGTCGTAGCGCTAGTGCAGCGACCAGGACACATACCCACATCTGGCTTCCCACCCGTGGACACGGCCAATTGTGTCTGTAGGGATGCCCGACCAAGCCGGAGGTAACATGGGGATTCGAACTAGCGATCCCCATGTTGGTAGGAAATGGAATAGGCCGCTACGCTACCCGGTAGTCCAATGTAGATTATATTTAACAGCACATTATAAAGACAAAAGAAGCAAAGCAGAGATACGGAAAACCCTGTATCTTATTTCTACATTAGTCAGCATCATAGTTCATCATAGTAATGAACGGCCTGTAATTTAAAGCGTTACCCACAATGTCACTTCACCTTTACAATCTGAACATCCACAGAAACCCCTCCTCCTATGTTAAATCAACAAAGTGCTGACAAAAGTGCATATTTACAGGGTGCTAAAGAAGTAGAAAACATGATAACCTTTGCAAAGGATGAGTTGAAAGGCACCGCCGGTTGCCACATTGAGAAAAGTAAGAGCGAAACTATGAACTGATCTGGTAAAGGACATGATGTAACACAATACGGTCTTTAAAACATGCACTCTCTTCCCAAAGAAGATTAGGGTATAATAAGGATTCATTAATATTATGTATTATTATTATTAATAAGGCTATTATACCTGAATAGCTATCAGTGGTCAGTGACAACCTTTTTTTTTCTTTTTTTTTTTAAATGAAAGCCAACAAGTGCGTGACACTACCTGACCAGAACAAAGCCGTGTTTTTAGATAGGTCACAGAGTTACATTAGGTTCGACAGGCAACCCGTGGCATTTCTTTTGCACAGTCCTGAAGGACACATTGCGGTGCTGGTCCATCGTGGACTGACGCAGTCACATCTCAAAGTGACGGTACATGCTCTCCACATAACTCAGGACCCTTTGCCAGTCAGGACCCCCAGCCTTCAGCATCTCCTCTACAGTCTGCAATGCAAACATGCGGTCAGTCTAGTTTAGGAGCTTAATGCGGCCCAAATCAAACTTGGCTGAATTAACTTTGCATAGAGATCAGTGAGACAAGTGTTTGCTTTTTAGGGAATTGCTCCTAAAAAAAAGAAGTGAAAGCTTCATGATCAGACTCACCAGTGACTGTGTAATCCCGACATTCTCTCCCGTCTTGAATGCCAGATTAAGGTTCTCTCTCTGTCGGTGCACAGTTCAAAAGGTTTAAAACCTATCAAATATTTTGGTCGTCACCATTGCATGATGCATTTCCTGTGAGTTTCCTACCTTGCTCTCGGGGCTAAGGGTGCAGTAGGGGATGTGTGACGGGAGGTAGGTGTGATAGAGAGCACAGAACGCTAAGCCATCGGCCCAGCTACTGCTGAAGTTGGTAATGTCAATGTTCTACGTGGAGAGCAAAGTTGAGAAGAAGAAGACAGCAGAAAAAAAACAACAAATGAATAAGAGTGAAAAAGGCCCAAAAATAAAACAAAACAACAACAACAGCAAAGAAAGTTAAATATCCCGTTACCTTGTAGCCTTGCGTGCGGCTCTGACACCAGCGCAACAGCGAGTTCCTCTTGGAGCCTCCATGGCGTCGCAGCAGCAGGTTGAAACCATCCTGGGATCTGGAAACAGGGAAAAGACACAGCCTTCATGAGGAGTTCTGATATTTAGAATGAAAATTTGGAATAAAAATTTGATTTAATGCATTGAGTGAGGGATACTTGATCTAATTATTTATTGTTTTGTTTCAATATATGGGGGACAAGTACAGGTAACATTGACAATTGCACTTACAATAGCCAGTGTGTTTATGTATGTAGCCAAAGCTAATTTCCAACACAAGCCCCTGTCCATATAATCAATAACATTGATATTATCCTAATTAAAATCCAATTAAAGGATTTTAATCATAGATTTGAATTTTAAAGCTGCTGTAAGTAACTATTTATTTATTTGGACCCCCCCCTTTCCTCCCCAATTGTACTTGGCCAATTACCCTACTCTTCCGAGCCATCCTGGTCGCTGCTCCACCCCCTCTGCCGATCCAGGGAAGGCCGTAGACTACCACATGCCTCCTCCGATACATGTGGAGTCACCAGCCGCTTCTTTTCACCTGACAGTGAGGCGTTTCACCAGGGAGACGTAGCGCATGGGAGGATCACGCTATTCCCCCCAGTTCCCCCTCCCCCCCCAAACAGGCGCCCCGACCAACCAGAGGAGGTGCTAGTGCAGCGACCATGACACACACCCACATCCGGTTTCCCACCCGCAGACACGGCCAATTGTGTCTGTAGGGATGCCCGACCAAGCCAGAGGTAACACGGGGATTTGAACTGACGATGCCTGTATTGGTAGGCAACAGAATAGACCGCTGTACCATCCAGACACCCTGAGATGCAACTTTCTTTTAACACCATTTTGTCATATTTGGTGAAATATACATCACATATCAACAAGTGTCCAGTCAGGTAAATGTAGTGAAAAAAATCTGGTCTCTGGCTGCTCCTGAGGCTGTATTCCGATTTTTGCTAAATCCATTTGGTATGATTGAAACAACCAATTACCGTTAAGGACAACCCCTAACTCAACATCAATCACGTCATGTGTACACACAGCCCCCCCCCCCCGTCTCACACACACACACACACACACACACCCAATGTTGATCAAAAAAGTGCTGAGAAAAAAATATTTTTTACATGCCTAGATTAATTACGAAAGTACAAATTTTGCAGTTACAACAGGCAAACTCACACACGGGCATGAACCTGGTTTGGAGTGAAGGGTTACGGGAGGGAAGGAGTCAGTCAAGCCAGGGAATCTGGATTATTTGGCAAGTGTTCTGTCAAAATTGCTCACCTCTCCTAAGTTAACTACAGCAGTTTTAATGACATTAAGAAAAACGATCATTGCAAAATTGTAATATAAAACTATCGTCACCAGGTAAGTTCAAAAACAGAAATTCAATCAAGTTTTCAGCCAGCTAAAATAATAAAAAACCAAGCAATAAAAAAAAAAAAAAAAAAAAACAGTTTTCCAGTCCCAAAATGGAGATTTTCTGTACAGTCAGTGAGTAATTGGACACTACAATAGGCTCACATCAGCCGGAACCTACAAGACTGTCGTTTTTCTGTGTGTGCGTGTGTGTGTGTGTACACTGATGAGCCAGAACATTATGACTACTTGCTTAATATGTTGTTGGTCCTCCGTGTGCCGCCAAAACAGCACCGACCCACTGAGGCATGGACTCCACAAGACCCCTGAAGGTGTCCTGTGGTATCTGACACCAAAACATTAGCAGCAGATCCTTAAAGTCCTGTAAGTTTTAAGGTGGAGCCGCCATGGATCAGCTTTTTTGGTCCTGTACATCCCACAGATGCTTAATTGGATTGAGATCTGGAGAATTTGGAGGCCAGGGCAACACCTTGAACACTTTCTCATATCCCTCAAACCATTCCCAAACAATGTGTGCAGTGTGGCAGGGCGCATTATCCTGCTGAAAGAGGCCACTGCCATCAGGGAATAGCATTGCCATGAAGGGGTGTACCTGGTCTGCAACGATATTTAGGTAGGTGGCACGTATCAAATTGGCATCCGCATGAATGGCCGGACCCAGGGTTTCCCAGCAGAACACTGCTTAGAGCACCACACTCCCTCCACCCTCCACTTGTCGTCTTCCCACAGTGCATCCTGGTGCCATCACTTCCCCAGTTAAACGGTACACCCGTACATGGCCATCCATGTGATCTAAAGGAAAACGGGACTCATCAGATCAGGTGACCTTCCACTGCTCCAAGGTCCAGCTCTGATGCTTGCGTGCCCATTGTAGGTGCTTTCGATGGTGGACAGGGGTCATCGTGGGCACTCTGACCAGTCTGCAACTATGCAGCCCCATACCCAGCAGGGTGTGATGCACTGTGTGTTGTGACACACTCGTCATGAAACCATCATTAAAATGTTCCGTGACTTGTGCCACAGTAGACCTTCTGTTGGTTCGGACCAGACGGGATAGCCTTCGTTGCCCTCGCGCATCAATGAGCCTTGGGCACCCAGCATCCTGTCACTGGTTTGTGGTTTGTCCCTCCTTGGACCACTGCCAGTAGGTACTCACCACTGCCGACCAGGAGCACCCCACAAGCCTTGCCATGTCAGAGGCGCTCTGACCCAGTCGTCTGGCCATAACTACTTGGCTCCTGCCCATGTCTCCTGCATCCAACATGTCTACAAGAACTGATTGTTCGCTTACCATCTGATCTACCCAGACCTTGACATGTGCCCTTTTTTGGAGATCAGTGTTATTTGGTTGACCTGTAAGCATTCATAATGTTTTGTTTTGGCTCATCAGTGTGTGTGTGTGTGTGTGTGTGTGTGTGTGTGTGTGTGTGTGTGTGCTCACTTGGTGGGAGGAAGTTCAGTGAGGGCAGAGTTATACTTG
This sequence comes from Lampris incognitus, assembly GCF_029633865.1. NCBI lineage: Eukaryota > Metazoa > Chordata > Actinopteri > Lampriformes > Lampridae > Lampris > Lampris incognitus. The sequence continues at coordinate 14,886,386 of NC_079226.1, forward strand.
TTGAGAGACTCCTCATGTTTCCCTACAAAGACATGTAAGCATACAATCAGAAATCCAACAAGTTGCAATTATGAATGTATGGTGATAACGGTACAACCACCCTGACACCCCCCCCCCCCACACACACACACAACACACCTGCTTGAGTGCTGGACCGGCTGTCTTGCCAGTCGAAGCTCCTTTGCCCTCGGGTTTGGATAGGATTCTCAAATCATAAAAACACACATTTGGCATATTCAGAGTCAGTGGACTGATATCATCGGTCCAGATATTGCTATTTCAACTAACGGAGAAGCCCCCACTGCAGGAAACATTACTAATGGATAATTATACAACCACCCAGAGTTTGTCTCACTTTGTTGGTAGATCCGGGTGTTATGCCAGTATTGGACTGGGAGGTCCCATTCTGCACTGTGGGGGAGTCTGAAGACATGGGTAGTCTGTTCAAGCTTCTGTTATTTGGATAAACACAAACACACACACACACACACACACATTGGTGATAATGAGGAAGATTTTTGAGCAGGCTTGATAGCTTCTTTTTTTTCTTTCTAGGATCGTTTTCCACTTCAGGTCCAATAGTAAATCAAACAAGTCTTAACAAAATCCCTGTCCTCAAGTGGCCTTGTGGAGCGAGGATAGAAAGGAACACATTTAACGAGAGCCGCAAACAGTTCTGACTAAATTTGGAGATGATCTGTTTTCAATTACTGTGCCAGAAGAAAATTTGGGGGAAAACAGTGAAAGAATTTGCTCTGTGTACTCGTGAATTATTGGATAGTATGAACATGGTAAAAAACTAGAAGAGTTCACTCAGTAGAGTACAGATCCCCCGCCAGGCGTATCTCCCCTTCTCCAGTGCTCAGATTGGCGACAAACCAGCTGAGGAGTTAGCCCTCAATTGCGGTGTAAAACAGGTTTTTCAAAGGTTCTGAATCACCGCAGCCACGAGAGGTCCTTCATCATACAGTCATGAATAACTGCATAAAAATCATTAGGCTGACAGGCCGAGTAGTATGTTAGATATGCAGCGGATGGATACACACACACAGACAGAAAAACCAGTGTTTTTCCTGCCATTGTACGACTTTTGCCCAGTGCCCAAGTCGACTGAATAGGAAATATGGGGAAATTTTTTTTTTTAAATATGCAGCACTCAAGCTTAAAAAAATCTACCTAACACAAACGTTTTGCCAGTCAGTCTGTAGATGAGCAGCCTCCTAGACGGACCCTCGCACGAATGCGACCAAGTCTAATATGAACTTGTATTTTCCAAAAAGAAAAGGTTTGCTATGGGACCATTTTGGTCTAACCCTAACCCAGTCTTTATTTTCATAATATAATAAAGCTGGGTAAAACGTTAATGGTCACGCATGCGTGACTCACATCCACAGTTGACTCAGATCAGAGCAGCAACAAGTCAAGTACAGTCAATTTTATTTGTACAGCCCAGTATCACAAATTACGAATATGCAACACTTCCTGTTTTGGCTGCAGCCTAGAGGAAGTTGTTCCTTTACAACCTATGCATTTTTTGGATTATCAAAATTCTTTTAATAACTTTTGATCATGTCGCTGCCCGACCCGAGTCAACTGTAGATGTGAGTCGTGCACACGCATGGTTGACCCGGATCAGGCAGCGACAGAGAGCAGCGTTGGTCAAGCGAACTAGAGAGTGAACGAAGAGAGGGAGCGGCGGTAGCGAGGACAAACGTTTTTCAAAGGTTTTGAATCACCACAACCTTGAGAGGTTCTTGATCATACAGTCATAACTATGAGGGAAAAAAGATTAGGCTGATAGACCCAGTAGAAAGCGAGATTAGCCGCGGACAATACATAGGCATGCACACAACGCACACACAGACATGCACGTACGTACGACCAAACGATTTTTGTTGAGTGTTTTACCTTTTTCATCAATTTTTGTTTGGCTGTATTTCACAGAAGAATAACTTCAGTTGTCTCAAATATCTACATTTACCCTCTGGCAGCTTGGCCATTTGTTTTGAAGAGACAAGTGAGATATGTAGTGGTGGTTTGGAGAAACGGCTGTTTTGACAGATATATTACAGTGATAAACTAATATCTCTCTAACTGTGGTTATGCATCCCGTCTGTGTGCCAAAAATCCTTTTGGAAGATTTTGAGGGGATTGCGATCCAGAGATCATTATTTAGTGATATCTAATCGTCTTGCTGATGGTCTCATTTAATTATGCCAGTCATGTAGAGGTGTCAAATACTCAACAGCAACAAAAAATCCTTGTAGCAGGTTTAACAGTCCCCTCAGTTTAGGTTTGTGTTAGGCTGGATTTAGCCCCATCTGTGACCCCCGTCTCTTCGTAACCTTCAATTATTCTGTGATTGGGTCACATAAACTTACCATAAGCTGACATGAGGAATAAATCAAAAGGCCACTATTTTTTTACCCATTTTCATTCACCTGTTTGGTCTCTGGTTGAAGGTGTGCTCATGATCTCCAGGGTCTCTGCAGTCCTGTTGGTGGGGTAAAATGTTAAGCCAGGATAAAGCAAAGGTTTAAATCCAAAATTTCAAACAGCCTGTGCTGTTAGTTTTGAGTTCAAAGATGGCTCCGTCTGCAGCACGTCTTAGCTCTGCATTGTGGTAATGTAAGTGCAGCAGACACAAAGCCATCTTCAAACTTGCGTGTTACAGTAATGTACAGTGAAAAAGTGCAGCAGATGGCGGCATCTTCAAACTCAAAACCAACAGCACGGGCCAATGAAATATTGGATTTAAACATTTGTTTCTTCACGGCTAAACATTTTACCCCACCAGTGGGACTGCAGAGACCTTGGGGATCATGACCACACCTTGGAAGATGCAATAACTGATTGAAAACACGTTTTTAAAAAAAATCAGCCTTTTGATTTATTCCTCTTATCTGCCTGTGGTAAGCTTATGTGACCCCATCTCATTGTAACAGAAGGTTATGAAGAGATGGGGTCACAAATTGGGGATTTGGTTGGATTAAGTTTTTTTTTTAATTACAAAAATTTATCTCACCTTGACCTCTCTGTGGCAGCAGTCCTTCGTGTTTCTTTGGATCGACCTTTCTCTTCCTGCCTGTCATCGTTTGTCACGTTTCTCAGGTACCTCTTAGTCACAGTCATCAGGTCCGTTTTAGCCTCCTCTGCAGCAGCATTCTTCATTCCTTCATTCTGACTCTCGCTCTCCGCCTCACCTCGTCCCGCCCTGTACGTACCTCTTTGCCTGCCCCTTCCAGGTCCCTCTTGGCTGTTGTCGCAGTTGTTGGTTCCAGCACCAGGCCTCTCTTGAGTCCGATTTGTAGCCTGGACCTCAGCTTTGCCCTGAACTTGGGAGAGAGTCGCCAGTCTCTGCTTGCCATCTTGCAACTCTGCCCTCAGGGTGAGAAGTTGGGCATCTGTCTCCTTCTGTCTTTGCTGGGCAGCGACCAGCTCGTGCTCGAGGTCCTTATGCGCCGTTCGAAGGGCTGTTAGCTCTTCCTCAGCCTCGGCTCTCAGGCGGTCCGCCACAGCAACCGCCACCTGGAGGTCAGCCTGGAACTGCAACCACTCCCCGCGCTCCGTCTGCAAGGCAAACGGTGGCGTTTAGCTAATTTGTAGAAATGTGGGCTACTACAAGGTGTATTATGAACTTTTGGTGGTTTAACTCCACTCAAGTCATATATTAGACATGTATAAATATCAGAAAAATATTACACATATGAATGGTAGGTAAACAAAACATTTAGTTTGAAATCCATCATCTTTCATTATTGGAAACAGTCGTGATTACAAATGTGCAGGTGCAGCACAAAAGCATCTGATCAGTTTGTTCAAAATGTCTTTTGGGATCATAGCTGCAGATTAGTAGTAAAGCATGAAAGTTTTACTTTTCACAGATCACATTTATAAACTGTTGCATTTTAATGTATATACACAAATAAATGATGCTGCTACACAAATGACGTATGCCCTGAACATATTGTATTATAAAGCATATTCTGAGGCAAATAAGTTCAGGCTACGGAGGGGAAAAACAATTAGTTCAGACAATATTACACTCCTATTAAACACAAATGCCATATACAAGCTTACAGTGGCAGTTCTGGCCATTCTGGCGCCCTAGGCGATATAGGCGATACCCCCCCCCCCTCCAAAAAAAAAAACAGGGGCCATCTTCAGGAGAAATAACACTAGTTTTACTGAAATAAATAAAAGTGCAACTACAGGTGTGAAAACAAAGGTTAACTTAAAAGGAGATCCACATGTTGTGTGTCATGTGCATGCTCAATAATCCAGGTAAGAAAATCACAGAAAGTTGAATCAGTTCATCTGGACACAACGTTTACTGAGAGAAACATGTCATCACTCATCTAAGGGACCTCTTCGTCATGATGAATGAGAACATTCACAGACATCTTCATCATGAGTGAGCAAACATTTGTCAGTAAATGTTGTGTCCAGATGAACTCATTCAACTTTGATTATTGTGTGCAGTTATAAAATAAGTAAATATTGTGCCCTAGGGTTGCCTGTGTCTAGAAACGTCCCTGTAAGCTTATCTAAATCCTCACCAGACAATGATATCTTGGATGATGAAATATCCATTTGGCTAAGGTTATGAGACTAGAGGCGGCACTGCAAGCCCTGACAGGCGGGCAGGAGTGGAGCTGATAAGTCAACTAATCAGCCACAACTGAGTCCCGTGCCAGAAGCTTTTGCTCTGAGGTTTCCACTCAGGTTATCCTTGAACATCAGCGACACAGAGATGTGTATATGCTCAATTTCAAGATAAAGACACGTACACACACCTGCGCACACCCACACACACATGCACGCACGTGTGAATACATTCAGAAAATCAAAGTAAGGAAACATGGAGTCAGGAATGAGCAATACCAAGGATAAAATGCCTCCAAAGCCACCTACGTCGTGTGGCTTCATGTCACTGCTTGCATGCAGTGCATTCTGGTACATGTAGGAACAGTACAAATTGGCGTCATTATGGTATGCTGTAAGGATTTTATTGCTTGGCTTGACTGCATTACCCATTGGTGCTCATTAAATACTCATTGGTACTCATTAAATACCACCAAAAGACCATAAATAATGGTACTTGATTACTGCCCAGCCCTGCTTTAAAAACCTGTGAGGATGAGTGTTTCGGAGGACGAGTGCTTCGGAGGAGAACAGGATGTAGCAACAGTGTCCATATGACGCATTCCTTCCTTCAGCGCTTATCAATGCTATCAATGCTCTGGACGTGCACAAGCACTGCACCTTCGGATACGGTACACAGATATCCAAAGAGGCATTTAGACCAACCCGAGCCAAGAGGTAAACACTACCAGACCACTGAAGAAAACAGCAGCTATCTACACAACAGGAGAAGGGGGAATGAGAAAGACGGAGGAGGAAAAACGAAAGAGGGAGGACAATAAAAAGGGTTAAAAGCATGCACAGACATACTGTTGGACAGGGTATAGATTCAGAGCAGGGAGAGAGGGAGGCTGTGTGTGTGTGTGTGTGTGTGTTGTAATATAACCCACAGAGAAATGAGGAAGTGCAGAGGAGTGGAGGGGTTGGTAGGGCTGGTAATTAGATGAAGAATGGATTGAGAGGTGGAGGAGGAGAAGGAGGAGGAATAGATCCGAGCCAAGTCGTTTCCTCATCTGACCAGCGACTCAAGACCACAGCTGGGCCTGATTAGATTGGAGGTTCTCTCTCTCTCTCTCTCTCTCTCTCTCTCTCTCTCTCTCTCTCTCTCTCTCTCTCTCTCTCTCTCTCTCTCTCTCTCTCTCTCTCTCTCTCTCTCTCTCTCTCTCTCTCTCTCTCTCACACACACACACACACACACTTACAAACACATATCACATTTCCTCTTCCCTCTCCCATTTTCTCCCACACACACACACCCCTCACTTTTACCTCTCCACCAAACCACACAGTGAAGCTCTCTCTCACACATCCACCATTTAAGAATAGGTTGCAACACACTTTTCTTGGCAATAAGTGCCAAATCAGCTGCCATGTTGGATAGCGGGGAGCAGCAGAGAGACTGCTCCTTATTTGGACTGCTTCTCTATGCTGAGACGTACTACTCACGCTCGGCCTTGACGGATCGCGTCTTGTAATCTAGATGTGTACACTCCAACTGGAGCGCGTCTGTTGAAGGAAACAGGAAGGACCGCTCCTCTGTTTGCACTGAGATAAAGATGGCTGATGCTCCCAATTAGAATTGTACACACACACACACACACACACACACACACTTGACCTAGTGCCCCACTGCGAGTCCAGATGTGGACTCCAGCCCTCGCCACCATGCCCACAGTGCTGTGGACAGAAGCATGCACACAAGCACACACATACACACAACATGGTTACAACCAATGCACACATATACGCCCATATTTCTTGGATTTCCTGGGAAAGCCCCAACGCAATGTGAGCCGACGTTTGTGTGTGTGTGTGTGTGCATGTGTGTGTGTGTGTTTATGTTCCAACTGTGTGTCCCTATAGATGAGTTCATACTCGCAAATAAATACACACCTAGGGAAACATCCATCTCAGGCTTGTGACCTCTCTCCTGCATTCCACAGGCGGTGTGTATTGAAAAATAAGGTTGGATACGCTCTTAAAACTCTCAAGACATATCTCATCTCAAGTCACAAAGCCACACACACACACACACACACACACACACACACACACACACACACACACACACACACACACACACACACACACAAAATGACACTAATTCTCCGACTGGCCCATTAAGCCAACTTGTGCAAACGTTAAACAAGCAGCATGTCCTAACTTAAACACACTCAAGAAAAGAGCCTATCCCTCTACTCCTAAATCACCATCAGCACACACACACACACACACACGCACACAAAGTCCCCCCCTCAAACCCTCCCACACACTAAATCTTCATTCTGCGTACAAACTTATTCGACCACCAGGGATTCAAGATACGGGGCTTTTGGCGTTCTGGGTGCCTGAGCAGTCTTGCGAGCACAGGAAAGAGAAAGAGAAAGAGAGAGAGAGAGAGAGAGAGAAATCTCCAGCACCATCCACCTGGAACTGATCCCAGACCAGGGCTCTGGGAGCGAATACAACTCCACAAGGCAACCAAACCCCGACCACCCACCCACGCACCCATTACCCAGCAATGTACACGCAGTCTTTTCATTTCGGTTTCATCCGTTTCATTTGCAACACTGTTGCGGGCGGGCGGGCTGCCGCCGCCGCCAACGGGCGCACACCAGACACAGACGGGCCTTTGGCCTCGCTGCAGGACGGATGACGCCGCACTTTCTGAAACAGTCAGTTCGACCACGTCAGAAAACATGTCGTCTAAACAGAACCAAACAGTACCGAGCTGAAATACGGGCCGATGAAAACGACAGCGAGCAGCGACCCACCGAGCTGTACGCCCAGTCGCCATGTGGCGGCTCTCCGTCAGCTAAGCTCACCTAGATGAGAACACACCCGGCTACATGTAGCCCAGTTTAGACCACACTCTTCATTATTAAATGATTAAGTGTCACCCGAAGAATCGTAACTAAGGTACACAACACAAATCCATGTGTTGTGCAGGAATACTTGTAGCTGCTTTTGTTTTGGAGGGGGCTGGGTAGCTCGTCAGCTCTGAGATTTAGACGTCTACTAGAGTTACACTTCTCGGCCACATGTGGCCCGCTGGTTTGGCATAGATTGTGCGTACCGTTCAGACGTATTTAGATGTTTCATTAACGTGAGGATACTCAGACGAGGGCAGTGATGACGGCCAGTGTGGCGGCGTGGGGGGAGACCTTGAGATGACGGACTGTGACCGGAGGAAATGATGCACAAATGAAGGAAGGGGAGGGAGAAGAAACAGATTTGGGTTGGATCTCTAAGAAAGAAAAAAAACAGGGAAGAAGGGATAGTGATGGATACATGTGGATGACTGGAACCAGAAAGGGAAGGGGGGGAGAGGAAAGAAGGATGAGAGAGGACATGTTGTGAGGTCATTGTTTTGAGTTCCTGTGCTCAGGGGGGAGCGGTGAGTACTGGGATGGCGAGAGAGAGAGAGAAAGTGGGAGGCTACCATGCAAAGCTAAATCCACACACTGGGATCAAGACTCAATGTGTGTGTGTGTGTGTATGTGTGTCCAGCATGCTGACACTTTGTGTGTGTCTTGTGCATATGAGACAATACACACACACACAGTCAGTCTCAGCAGGCTGGATTTTTCCCCTCACACCACCAAACAAAACAAGTTTTGTCTCTCGACCAGCTGAATGTGAACCCCCTCCTCCACACAGCACCCCCCCCCTCCCAATACACACACTTACACACACTGTCTCTCCACTGAAAGGCTCCCAGGACAGCGGGGTAGACTGAGAAAGCGAGAAGGTTCACAAAGTCAGGCTTTGCTTGGTTTTATTGCCCTGCCGAGGGCCCACGTAAACACGGTGTTGGATCACCTGGATCCGAAACGTGGGGCTACCTCTTGTTATAACCACGTTCCCATCAAGATTTGAACTAGCCTAACCAGGTCTGAGTTAGGCAAGTTAACCCCCCTCCCACACACACACACACACACACACACACACTGAGATGCAGAAAACCAGAAGACTGAGTACAGGGAGGCACAATGAGGGAAAGGATGACAAAGAGAAAAGATGTAGAATGGAGGTGGAGGAGGTAGAGAGGGGGTTCGATGAACAAACACCTTTACATATGCATGAGGGATGCACTTGTAACTCAGTACAAGCTGTGGCTAAGCTGCAATAGTGTGGAAGACCATTGCAGTGGTGGTGGAGAAGGCTCTGATGTGGCACAATGGCAGCGCTGACTCTTTCATTTCACAAGGATCTCTGGAATTTGGATTGCTCAACTGCCAAACAATTACAACCTGGGCTGTACCTGGGTTTGGACTGTTGGATTTTTTGGTCTTTTATGAACTTATTTTGCCATTCCTACTCTTTATTCAAAACAACTTGTAACTTGGCTACCAGACTTCGTCTACATTTAGCTGCCATGTTTAAGATGTAAAACACTATATCATATGCACCCTATCATTTCTCCCCGCAAAGTCCTACCCAACAGGAGCCATTGTAATGACCAACCACAAAAGTGATCATGATTTGAATATTTGTAGATTATATACTGTCTTACATGCGGAAGCGGTGGGAAGCCACAGAAAGGATCATTTGCTTGCATGTAAAGCTTCAGGAGTGTAGTGTCAAAGTCCAGGACAGATGAGGGTGGGGACTGAGGAGGGAGCAAATGATCTGGGGGAGTGATGCAGCCATAGGTCGAAGACCAGCTGTTGATATCTGTGGCAGATCTGGAGGAAACCAGGAGGCCCTGGCTAGTGTCCTCAGAAGGGTGGGTCAGGATCTGGAGCGCACAACTGACAGGAAATTACCACAGAAAGGGATTGTCCTCCAAACAGCCAGGAACGCTTTGAGCATCCAGACGGTGTAACGCTCCAAGAATTTTGATTTTCATTGCGCCTAGTCTCTCAAACTTTATGCTATGAGCAAAACAGCACGAGGCCTGCTGAAGAGACGGCCCAAAGTGGTTTGGTTCAAGGTTGATCTCCACACGGGGAGTGGTCGGATGGTGAAATGGACCTGGATTTTGGGAATTCCTGAGACCAGGGTGTGAAATATACCATGGATTTTGACTGGTTGTGTTGGATGGCATGCATCAGAGGACTGAATGTGCCACTGGTAATAAAACACCCATGATGCAGCAGACCTGTGCCTCAGAGATGAAGAACAAAACAAACATCCCCTGTGATACAACACAGCCTACTAGAATAGAGCACAAGAAGTTTCTGGTAAATAAGAAACAGATGTCAAACACAAAGCAAGAAGGAAGTTCCTGTCTTTTGGTCAGTGTGTTATTGTGCCACCCTGTTTGAATGGTCATGGTAGGAACAGCTCAGCCGGATCTTCGCAGTGAATGAGTGATGAATCAGCCTCCTTAAACGCACAAGTTTTTAACTCAAGAATGCATGTGCTGAATTATTCATTGCTACAGAAAGCAACACAGTATTGCACCTAACAAAGTTGTGACAAAAACTATTTGGTAATTAACATTTTAGAGACGCCCCCAAAGTTTCCCAAGTCACGCTTTTCAGGGGAGCGCCTGTCTTTGCACATGGAGTCAAGCTCCCCTGTAGTTTGAACCCTATCTGTCACCTTGACCCTCACTCTTTCCCGGTCCTTGTTCTGGGGGGGGCCGGGGGGCACACTTCTATTATTCAGGAAATATGCCTGACTTTTCAGAAATTGCCCTCGCTTTCAAAGTCCCCGGGCTTATGATGACCTTTGATCCACTTTGAAAAGTATGAATTATCTCTCCTTTTCTCTGCGGAAAAATAAAGAAACTTGGACGGGCAAGAGAACAAAGATGGACAGAGATGATCTTGAAAGATTTTCCTCTTCCTGAGTTTCTCCGTTGGGCCAGTGGACAGGAAGACCTCTATTAGTGTGGGCTGCATCCCCCAGGACAGTGCGTGCAGGCGTGTCTGGCTGTGTGTGTGTGTGTGTGTGTGTGTGTGTGTGTTGTGTGGTGGGTGGGGGGGGCGTTGACAGGGGTTATTTTTCCATTATCTCCTGGATGAGCTGTCACAAATCCCCAGGGCTGACCTATGTTTTTGGGGAGTGTGCGACTTCCTGTTTACATTTCTGTATTTAGCCACTGGGTTCCAACAGATGTGTCCCCCCCCCCCAAAAAAAAAGAAGTTACCTCTCGTGTAAAAACAGTAGCTAAAGATAGAGAGTATACGGAGCAGGACATATCAACAAGCACCGCAGTGGTCAGCTTTATCAGCCTGTACAGCAATTAGCAGGAAAACCTAACTGAAGCACGGGATGTTCTCAGGAATCTGAGTAATGCGCTGCTGTGAGAAAACCACAAACGGTGTCTGTTGATCACCAGTGGGTTTACTTACGACGCAGCCAAGAATAGGAATAAAAGACAGATGGAGGCCTAGAGAGAAAAAGGATGCTTTCATAGTACATCTTACCTGCATGGTACTCTTCAAACTCTTGACTTCGGAAAGTAGATGTTTCAGTGTATCTGCTGGGAGGACACATAAACACATCATTAGAGACACTGCCACCAATATTATAGAGATACGGCCTCAGAATAAGGAGATCGTCTCAATTACTAGGAAATAACGAGGGTGCATAGTGTCATGGATGTAAAGCACAACATGTGAGCAGAAAGATACAGGATCATGGTCCTAAACTTGTAATAGTTGTCGTATTGACTGGACATTTTCTTTTTTTGGGAGGAAGGGATTTCTCCCCTTTTTTTCTCCCCAATTGTACCTGGTGAATTACCCCACTCTTCCGAGCTGTCCCGGTTGCTGCTCCACCCCCTCTGCCGATCCGGGGAGGGCTGCAGACTACCACATGCCTCCTCCTCCGACACATGTGGAGTCGCCAGCCGCTTCTTTTCACCTGACAGTGAGGAGTTTGGCCAGGGGGACGTAGCACGTGGGAGGACCACGCTACACCCCGCCCCAGTTCCCCCTCCCCCCTGAGCAGGCGCCCCGACCGACCAGGACACATACCCACATCCAGCTTCCCACCTGCAGACATGGCCAATTGTGTCTGTAGGGACGCCCGACCAAGCCGGAGGTAACATGGGGGATTCGAACCAACGATCCTCGTGTTGGTAGGCAACGGAGTAGACCGCTACGCTACCCGGACGCCCATGACTGGACATTTTCAACTGAGTGGCTAACGTGACATTTTATTCACATAATATTACGATTGGTCGCTTCACATTGACGTTGTAAAGTAGGTGTTTTGTTTGCGCTGGTTCAGAAGAGCTGACGTTAGCACACCTGAATCATCTTTTTACCAGATTAAACAACCCCGAAAAGCAAGCTGACACATCAGATACACAAACTTTTATGGAACGACTGATTCGTTTAAGCCCGTTAAAGGTGACAGAGCAAGACGTACTTGCACATCTGTCGATGGTGTTTCGGTGAAATCCTACCTTAAATGAAACCGCATGGGCAACACCAAGTGATGGAGTACAAGGGAGGGGCTAAGAGAGAATAGTGGTGGGGGAGCAGGAAAAAATATATTGTGCCAATTTTCTTACCAACGAGGAGTCTGTTAATTACAAAAAGGCAAAATCTTCAATATCTTACAACAGCATATGTTCAGATGCACTCAAACATTTTTGAAGAGGTTCCAACCCCCCCCCAACCCTCCTGAATCTACGCAGATGGCACAGCTAAACATGAGATTAAGTGTCAGTTAATGAGTGAGCGAGTGAGTTTGGAGCCGTGTTCATGAGGTGCTTGATGTAAAAAATAAATAAATCTTAAATCCCTTCCTTGCAACTATGATAGCCGTGGAACCAATTACCTGTTGTGGTCACGATGGAGCCATCTTGATGAGCAGCAATGCCCAGTGTTGACCTACACTCCTCCAGCAGCTTCTCCATCTCCTGTCCCTGGCTGTCACAGGGTCCATGGCCCGGAGACAGAGAATGACTCAGACCGCTGTCCCTTTCCCTCCAGCTCTGCCCAGAGGGGCTGACCACTGGTGAAGCGCTACCCTGAGATAAGGGGGTCTTGGCTGGGCTCACCGCTGCTGTCTTCCCCTGGGAATGTGGGCTCTTTGGGGTGGAGGTAGTGGGACACCCATTGTGTTCCAAGGCAACTTGTCCTTTAGGTGCTGTGGCACCTCCTGGTTTGCTCTGCACTGGGCTGACTACAGGCCCAGTGGATGAGCTGTTTGATTGGGTGGTTGAGGTGGACTTCAAGTCAGAGGTGGGCGTGGATGTGGATGTGCTCAGTGCAGAACTAGACTGTGTTTTCTTCCCAGTGGATACTGGAGTTGGGACTGGAGATGAAACCGGCACAACAGGTGGAGGTTTGAGTGTACCAGACTGTGGCAGCTGATGGAGAATGGGCACGTCTGTCACTGGGGAGGTAGGAGGAGTGTGGAAAATATCTGTGTGGGCCCCTATGAAAAACAAAATGGGGAATGAGACAAAAAGTCTGTTATACTTCATGTGTGAGGGTGTGTGAGAGAGAGAGAGAGACAGAGAGAGAGACAAAGAGAGAGAGTGAGAGAATGAAATACATTGCCTGACTCAATAGCTGGAGATGAATGAATACTGATACGACAGGAAAACAACACAAATATGAAGAGATTGTAGTCGAGCGGTCACTGGTCTATCATTTGTGACTTGTGACATTGATATTGAAGACCCCGTTGGTCAGCAAATACCTAAACCAGCGTTCTGAAGATGAATGAACGTCTGATGCTGGTCCGAGGGCAGACATTGATCTCGGGCTGTTCATCTACAGTGAGTTCATGGATACACACATTCATAGAGAAGACCCGCATTTTCTATACATAATGTTATTGGTGTTGATCCGAGGACAGATGGGACCACCACAAATAGATTTATAAACCTCTTACCTCAGGTCCTTTCATGTCTTGACACAGCGTCCCTAGCCTGTTACAGCCTGCCACCACAAATAACCCGAGAGTCCCATGGGAAACACTGCCCTCTCTCTCTCTCTCTCTCTCTCTCTCTCTGCTCCTTTTTCCCTTCTTTGGACAATAGCTGTTTTTTGTTTGTTTCAGGCCGAGTTAATGCGCTTTCAGATGACTCAATACGACTCACAACTTTACAAATATGCCATTTGTAAAGCTGTGCGTTACCTTACGACATGTCATTGAAAAGAATGGAATGATTTTCTTGTGACACTGATGCCCCCCCCCTCACCTTTAGCTTCCTCATTCGAGGGCTTAATGTGCCAGTGCCCATCCATGTGTGTGTGTGTGTGTGTGTGTGTGTGTGTGTGTGTGTGTGTGTCAGACAGCATTAGCCTTCCCATGATTAATCCGTTGCCCTTGTGCTGAGCCGGGGAATTCTGCCGATTCATCACAGCTGGTCTGTCGGAGCCAGAATGATTCGCACAGGGACGCGAGGAGAATGACCACTCACTGAGCAACACACAGGACAGCAGCCAAGATTCCAGCTGCCACTCCTCTCTCGCTCTCGCTCTCGCTCTCTCTCTCTCTCTCTCTCTCTCTCTCTCTCTCTCTCTCTCTCTCTCTCTCTGTCTCTGTCTCTGTCTCTCTCTCTCTCATACATGCGCCCACACGCACACTTTCGGTCCCATTCTCCTTTGGCTTCTTTCGGTCTCAACGTTATCCCCCTTCCGTCCACTTTCTTTCTTAGTGTCTCACATGCTCTGTCTTTCACTTTGGCCCTTACTCGTCTTTCAGCTCCCCTCCTCCTTCACCTCCCCTCGTCCTTCACTTCCTCTGAAGGGGCACTGAAACATGTTTTGGAGCTTGCAGTGTGGCTTAAGTCACAAGAGAAGATTCAATTGTGTTGCGTTTGTGTGTGTGTGTGTGTGTGTGTGTGTGTGTGTGTGTGTGTGTGTGTGCGTGCGTGCATGCATGCATGCATGCGCCTGCCAAATATTTGAAATTCATTTCTGAATGCATAGGCAGGACCAAAGGACATTCAAGGAAATGATTTGACCAGTGAGTCAGGGGGAAAAATGCAAAAGTACCCATGCAGGCCATTTAGTTTTTGCATGTGTGTGTGTGTGCGTGCGCGCGCGCGCCAGAGAGATGGAGAAAGAAAATGAAAGAATATAAAAATAAGAGAAAGGAGAGAGACACTGCGCCTACCCGTGGGTCCATGGCCATCTTTGCTGGAGAAGTTACCCATGCTGCCGTGGGGGAGGGTGGGGGCACCGATGTGGCCCTTCAGTTCTTTATTGCTCTCTCTCCCTCCCTCAACCTAGGCAGAGCTGACACCCTGGACGTGACCTACACACACACACACACACACACACACACACACAGAGGAAAATCTGATAAGATGATGGACGATGGAATCACAACACACACTTATATGTAAGCCTCCACCGAGAGCAATGATGCCAGACACAACACACAACACAAGGGCTTGAAAAGTTAGAGGGGGGGAGTGTGTGGAGGACAAGAGCAAGTGAGAGATAACCAGCAATCAGAGTGGCGGCAGGTCGGTGCCGTAACCACTAGAATGAGGAAGCGACAATAACGACACCTAAGTGATCCGAGCACACGCGGGGGGGCCCTGTGGCGAAGCCGCGCTGATATGAACGCTCATTCGGACCACGCAGAAGACCCGGGACGTTAGACGGCATGACAAACCAGCCACATCAGCGGGGACGGGAGCCGGCGCAGCGGGCTGCCAGGCGGGGCACATAACACCGGCCGCCGGCCACCGCGCCGCTTGGCTGCTCGCTGCCGAGTTTCGGCGTCAGCGCTCACCCACGTTGTTCGCCTGCGAGCGGGTGAAGCGCGTCTGAGTGCGGGTTAAACTTGCGGACGGCGCCAGAAAACAGCGAAAACGTGTTTTGGCCGCGCTGGCTTGTCACGTCTATGTTGTTGTTGTTGTTGTTGTTGTTTTGTCGTCTTATAAACTGGACGTCTCGGAGCCGCGTGTGCGTTTCCAACGCCGCAGGACGACGACGGTACACAGGACGCACACAGGTTGTAAGCAAAGCTCTCAGATCCCCGACAAAGCAATATGGGGGGGGGGAGCATTGTTTGCCGGGAAAGTAATTACTCTTCCCTCTTAAACATCACAACTTCGTCTATGTGAGCCGGCGTGCGGTTAATAAAGCAGTTTTAAACAGGTTTCAACTCACTTGGTTCAGAGTTTGAAGCGCTGGCGGACTTTTCTTGTCGTCGGCGCTTTTCAACCACGCCGCGCGCTGCGTCGGCCCGTCCGTCTTCAATGAGGAGGAGTGTGGCAGAGGAGGAGGAAGAAATCCGCGTCTCCTCCGAAAACGCTGTTATTCCGGATTACACTCTGGAACAACGGCACAGCGGCCTCGGCGAATATAATCTCCTGTCGTCCCGTTCGAAGCAGGAAAAAGTCAATATCGTTGAAAATTGATTACCGATTTCGTGCGATCTCGCCTTTGTCCGCTAGAGGGCGGTGTGGGGTCGCGTCATGACTCCCTTTATTTACAAGCATGGCAGGCCATACAGAAACAGTTTATGTTTACGTTTTAACACCGACTGGGCGGGGGGGCAAAACATAGTAAACAGTTGCAATGACGTAGAAATAATAAGCATGTCAGTATGACACAAACAGCTCCAACAGACTAACAGCATTCAAGAAACTGGAGAAAAGGATTAGACCGTCAAGTATCTTGGTTTTTTTAACCATTCTTTAAGATTTAATTTGACGATCAGTTTCGGGAAAACAGCCATTTTGATGACAGACTCTGAATGCCTGGCAGCAAGCAGAAAGACGTCTGCAGCATGTTCGTTAGACCTTTACTCTCGTGTGTAAAACGACATGTTGTGGTTTTTAAATGTGGCTATGTGGGGGTATTTCAGCAAATCAGAAGAGACATAGTCATAAAAGAAATGCCCGCCTTCGCATTTGCAAAATAGATGCATCATTTTCACATTTTTCCTCTCCCTCTAAAAGTGGGATGGTACGTGCCTGGTTGTGTCTTGGTTGTGATCATTCTGTCTCACCAGCTCGGTTCTGAGCCAGACCGGACGAGCTCATCATCTGAGTACGTCAGGCTGGTTCCTGTGGGTTCCCCTTCTGTTTCTAATCGACAAAGTCACATTTATTCCTCTTTGTAGACCGAACTAATACTGGTCGTTGGAGTGAAGCGAAGTGAGTAACTCAGTCCCACTATTTTCGGGTGTCAGATGATTCCCCACAAACGTCTGGATGCAGATATCACCCCCAGCAGCACCTCCAGATGGTTGGGGTGTTGCATGCAGAGGGCCCTAATGTCCCACACGGTGATACTGACTGACAGTTAGTTTCCCCATGGTGAATGTTACTGCAACCATTTCATCTCATTATTGAAGACTGCTGTGTAAGTAACCCCACCACCCCCTTCCAAGAGCCATCGATTTGACCAAGACTTGTTGTTTGATGGATTTTAAAAAACAGATGATAACTCAGTCTGCAAAGGTGCTGTGTGGTTTTGACCTTGTGTTTGTTGTTACTTCAGTAACAGATGTGTCTTGCTGAGGTTTTGGAAAGGACCTTGTTTCAGGTCAGAAAGACATTTTGGACTAATGAAGACTGCAGTAATACCTCTAAACTGTCTTCACATGGGAATCCCCACATGTAACGTCAGTCTTCTGTGCACCGATTGTTATTATATCACTTTTATTTGTTCTAGTGCTGTCATTCCATCGTTAATTAAACAACAATATAGCCGCACCAAGCTCTCCTAGGACTTGAATGGATCCACTGTGTCGTGAGTCTCATTATGAGATGACTTTTTGTGAGTTTTCTACATTTGTAAATCCTCACTGAATATGTCAGTCATTAAGCTAACCACAGCCAAGCAAGCGTCAGTTGCACTTTGACTAAAAAGTTTATTGGTTTTCTTTGACATATGAGATGCAGGGGTGAGGTGCTGAAAAAATATATATTTGAGTTTTCTTACATTTGTAGAAAAACGATCTGAGCCAGCGTTTGTCTAAAGTGCAACAAATAGGGCTTTTCCAGCTTCCTTTATTTCGTAAATCTCTTCCAACACAGTTTCATTAGAATATCAATTATGCAACAGAACAGTGTGATGTTTGCAAAGGACGAGTGCCAATACTGGTCTGAAACCCACAGCAAGCTGGTCACACACGAGCGCGGCGCTTTCGAACATCCCTTTGCTTTGTCCCAGTTCTCCCCACTAAACGCGTGTTCAGATATTTCTTGCCATCTCGGTACTGCCCTGAAAGTTTGCCCTCCTGCATTGCACACGGTGAAAGTGAAACAGGGGAGAGTTTGGAGCGGCGAGGGCTCCAGCTCTCCTTCCCTCCCTCCCTTATTGAGACCAATGGCTTTTTGCAGTGCTCTGTGCCCACTGCGCACCACTGCAGCACAGAGAGAATCCATCAAACCCAGTCAGGTGCACCGCGCCGCCTTCAACTCATATCTACATCGATTTCAGACTCGGTGGCTTACTATGCCTGACTGCGACTGTGCCGAGCACCTTGAGGCAGATATGATGAACCCTCGGCACGTGAAGTCTTTTGCACTATTTCTCCAGCGCTTTGAAATTTCGACGAGTCGTTCGGAAAGGCGAAGGCTCTGCGCTGAACCGTTCGTGTGTGTAAAGTACAGCTTTATTAGCAGATGAGCTCTTTGTTTTCCCCCTCGTCCGCGGCCCTGTCTGAGGTCTACGGTAAACACACTGTGTACCTGCTGCTGCCTTGAGAGCATCGCAGCCCCATTAGCATGCTGTTTACGGGCGTCGGTCTCTGCCTCTGTCCAAAGTGAGATGAGTGGTTGTTCTGTGTCTGCTGCCAGTTGGAGCCATTAGCACCTCTGCTGAGCGGATTAGGATCACTTTGTTGGTGACCTGCAGAGCTCGCGTTCACAAAGGCTTCTATCGCAGAGCTAAAAACTCCAGACTTGCCACGACCACCACCCCCACCACCCCCCCCCGCTCCAATTTGGCAGACTGACCTAGCATGGCTCTCCAGCCATGGAAAAATGGATTACAAGGTCTGGCTGACCTCTAACTGCTGTGGCACCAAACCTTCACGCGACGCTGTTCTCCACATCCCTCAAGATGACCCGTCTCCTTTCACGGCGCACGATAGCTATCGACTCACCGTCCCATCTGAAAACTAGGACATCTGCACGTGTCCCTCCTTTTCCAGAGGGGCAGCAAAAGTCACACATTTTGCTTCGTCTCCGGCGTCTGCACAACTGCCATGAACAAGTGGTCTTTCCAGACAGCGCGAGCCTGTGGCGTCCCCAAGGCACAGCACGCATTCTCAACCACACTCGGCGTCTCGCCTCGTCTCGCGCCCCTTTACCCATCGGAGAATGAAAAGCATGGCATTGGTGTGACACACACCAACGCCATGCTATATTAATTCATGTTTTGTGGTAGGGCGACTGGTGGACACCGCAGGGAGAATGGCACGAAATTGGGATGCACAGGAACTGTCTGCCCCTCGTGGGTTCCTAGCCTTAATACCAGATTAGACTGGCGTGTGTGTGTGTGTGTGTGTGTGTGTGTGTGTGTGTGTGTGTGTGTGTGTGTGTGTGTGTGTGTGTGTGTGTGTGTGTGTGTGTGTGTGTGTGTGTGTGTGTGTGTGTGCCAATGTGAGTGATTTTCCACCTGGCTTAATCTTCCATTGAGGAAATTGGCTTAGCCTTGAAGATCTCGTCGTTCCTCCGTGCCCGTCCCTGATCAGTGTCTTACCCATGTGAAGTACGATTGGTAATCCACAGGGGTGTGTTTATAGAACAGCATTATTTGCATGGTGCAGTATATTTTCCAGAGGAGGGGGAACTAAATGCTGGAGTCCACACATCGTATTGCAAAACTCTGAAATTAAATTGTGGAGTCACACACTTATGCTGTACCGGCAACCACACAGCTGACCGACTGTTGTCTATAACGTTCTGTAACGTTCACTCGTCTGTAAAACCGACGCTTTGGAGAGGAGAAGAGCTGTGCATCGATTTAGCTAATGCTAATGCGTCTGACTGACAGCGGACAGCAGCCTTTACTAGAAAACGCCAGAGCTTGTTGATGGATGGCACCCGGTCCTCCTCTGTGCTGATCAAGAGGAGCCGGTGGCCATGGATGGGCCGTTTAGGAAACGTATACATGGTCTGGGGAGAAACGGAGGGGGGTACATAGCAGCCACCCATCTGTGCACAAAGAGACAGCGCTAAACGCTCTTCCCTTTTCACCGGGCTTCACAAAGATACACAGACAGACTCCCAGTCAAACAGTCTTATTCGTGGTTCACGCTCAACGCAGAGCCTCCTGGACGCTGCAGGAAAACAGCATGTTTGGGAGTTGTTACAGTCACTCACTTTGCCCCATACCCACTCAGTCCCACCAACTATTTAGCCTCAACAGGTTGAAGGGTTTAAACTAGTGTTGCACAAGTTACGCTGTGCCATACTGGGTTATCGAATATCACTTCTACTGCCAACACATAGGTTGAGATCAGGTCGCCATATTGGGGCATCTTTGGAGAGCATGGGCCACATTAGAGCAACGGGCCGGCATGGCTTCAATCCAAGGTGTGCACCGCGTATAGTTACAGGAGCTCAACCCGTGCAAGTTGGCCAAGCTAAATCCAATCCGGTGCGGAGAATTTATTTCAGTGGCACTCTCTGGCCAGCGAAGGTGGGAGGTGGGACTTCCTGGCAGGCGCTGGCATGCCGCGATACATCCAGGACGGGGGTCCTCTGGGCCGCCGCGCCCACCATGCCGGTGTCGGTGTGCGTGCCAACCCACTGCAGCACGCGGGTGGAGGGCCGGTGGTGGAGCGCCAGCTGCCTGGAGCTGTAGCCGCACATCCCGATCCCCAGCGCCCCCATCAGCACGGCCATACGAGGCACGGCCTTCTCGGCGGGCGGCTTCAGAGACGCGGTCTGGTATGCCTGGGTCTGCGAGGAGAGAAAAAGCAGAAGGAAAAATGAGACGAGGAAGCGATGTCCAATTTTTAATAGCTGGTTTAAACGAATGGAGCGTGAAAGACGAGTACTATGGGACACGCCGGCGAGGAAGATAGCCCGGCGGGTCGACAAAAAAGAAACGCCGGTACGGGATTTTGGTTCCGCCGTCCGAACTAAACACACGGATAGAGATCAGGTTCATGTCGCAGCAGCGCCACGGCATAATTTGTGCGGCAACACTTCTCCTCAAGCAGCCTGCAACAACTGAATGAGCCACAATGTGCCCCCTAAATCATCACCCCGCCCTCGCCCACACCCCCACACTCCCCCCCAAGACTCTGGAGATTAAAAAGCCATCCTCTCTCATTTACCAGATGACAGTCCATCTCTCTGACAAACAGAAAACTCGTCTATTTCGCATCATAGGTAATTTCCACACGGGGGCCCCTGACAGTTATAGGGGCCATAAAAAGGGAAACGGTATAGCTGATCATTTCTAATGAAGCTGCGTCACAGGCGGTTAAAAAGCCATTCCCGCAGCTCGCTCGCCGTTAACTCCACCTGGGACGCAATGGACTGTTCGGGGCTTTGAGAGCTCGCACGTCTTTGGTAAACATTTGCAAATAAGTCTTAAAACTGAGTGAGATTGGTTCGAATTGAGTTTTGCGAGCTGTAAAAAAAAAAACCAAAAAAAAAAACGAAGCTAACTCTCCCAAACATGGCTGCTGGGAGGTTTGTGTGTGTTGGAAAACGTCAGCATGAGGCCCGATGAAGCAAACAGGTACACACACGTATGTACGCCGAGGACCAAACAAGAGCAACCTTGGCGGGAACATAACAACAACACACCTCTCTGAGGCTCGCCCAATCATTTCCTCTGTCAGAAACCCCCCAGAGACCAATAAAGGCAGAGCATGCCAAGGACCAGGCAATCTGCACCTCGGATCCAGAAAGATATTGCGGGGCACTGCCGCTTGAAAGGTCCTAAATCAAAACAAGCCGTGCGGGGCAAATGAAGAGCAATACGGCGCAACCCAGCCTCTCTTTCTGAGATCCCAGTTGTAGGCAACCAATTTCTAATGACTCGGCCCTCCGTGACCCCGCTGTCGGGGGGGTTCGGACAGCTTTACTGCGAGTAAAACACAGCGGCCTAAAGAAGAGCACGGCGAAGTATGGACGGCTCACTCGGCGTATGTCCTTCTGACAGCAAATCTCTCCTGCGGGGTTGTTTTTTTGTATCGTGGACACCCATACAGAGCGAAAAAGGTAGCAAGGAAAGAAAAGCAACACCACAGCCGTTCACCATTCAACGTCACTGTGTTGTTATGCACGTTATCTGACTCTGGCGTCCTGCTAGTCGATCAATCTTGAAAATCTGTTAAATGGCCACCTGACCTGCAGAAATCGGATGTACCCCGGGGTCAGTCTCGGTAGTCGGAAAAACATCTTGGAGTGCTCCACAATCGCCAGCTTGCTGGATCAGACGAGTTCACTGTCAAAGTTGGTTCCTCTTTTTCTTGCTGCCCTCCGACTCCGCTTCCTCCTGGACCCTCGGGACGGGGAACCCAGTGACGGAGGGTCTGTCCTGGTGCGTCTGTGCGTGGACACGTCAAACAGCACCCAGCTACCTGACTCAAAGACGGGCCAGTCAGGCCTTATAACGTCTCCTCCCTATCTTTACATAACAAAGTCTGCGGGTGGCGTGTCTAAGGGGATTACAGGAGCTGGCAGGGCGACAACAAACAGCATCAACAGACTTGAGTCAGGTAAGCCAGCCTGGGGTGTGTCAGTGTGTGTGTGTGTGTGTGTGTGTGTGTGTGTGTGTGTGTGTGTGTGTGTGTGTGTGTGTGTGTGTGCACGTGTGCGGGGTCGGGAGGGAGTTGATTCGGTCAAAACAAACCGGCACAAAATGATGAATGGAACATATATTTTCGATTGGGGGTCGGTCGTTAAGGTATTTGAGTAGATTTGGGTCATTTTCAGCACTTTGCTTTAGTGATGACGCATGAGTCTTCACATACACACAATGAGCTTAACAGCCCTTTTGCAAATCCTTCCACCGCTACCGCCAACAAATACCTACACAACTGCACTATGCCAACATGAAAACAACAATCCTGATCTTGCTTGGATTCACGACCGCAAAGGCCGGGTTTGGATGTGCCGAGGATTGTTGATCCGGATGTTTTCATGTCGATGTTTGCTACGTCGGTTCATATCTTGGGCTTTAATATCCGTTTATACAGGGTCCTTGCCTTGGGGGTCCTCAGCTCAGTTGAGGCCTGATAATGAGGTTGTTATGTTGATACCATCTCCCTCAGCGGACAAGAGAGGAACTCTCTCCAGCGAGCAATGACCTTCTTTTCAACTTCGCCAACAGGGCCCAACGCGAGCGCCGATCTCATGCATAATCTAAAATAAAAGTGCTCATCAATGATTCATGGTTGTTTAGTGGTGTAAAGTGGTGCCGCAGAAAACTCGGATCGGACTGTTTTTATGCACCTCAAAGCATATATCATAGGAGAACGTTTTAAGGCGTCTACACAAGTCTGCTCAGCTCGCCAAAGCAGTGTGCGAGGTGCGGTGATAATGTCCTTTTGATATCGGCACAGCTCAAAACAGAGAACGCAGGTACCAAGCAAACCAAATGACCAAAAACCTCACTTTTGGGAGGCAGAATAAAATCGTATGTAGGCGTGCCGTTTATTGTCTCTGTTCACTTTGCCCCCCGCTTGCTGATCTATCCAGAATGAGGCCGTTAGCTTCGGTCAGATACCCGGCATCTGGTGGGTCGATTCATGAAGGGGGCCACAGATGTTGGCGGCCTCATGCTGGTCCTCATGTAAACAGAGCATCACTGTTATACTGCCACAAACGCACACTTAAAAATCCAGGGAGCTCATTTTTACTTCACACAGCGTGAGCCTACAGGTGTTCATCTGTGTTTTTGAATTGTGTCTGTGTCCTTGAACACAAACAATTCCACTTAGACTGGTATTAAAAGCCAGACACTCGTCAGCTGGGTCAACCCGATGGCACTGCCAGCCGAAGCTTAGCTCTCCGTCCTCCTTCTGACTCCTCCTGGCAGCAGAGCTGTGGGTTACTGTATTAGAATAGACTAGCCTAAGCTGTTGACAGGTGCCGTGGTGTCAGAGGCTAAGCTGTTCAGTCTCTGGATCTCTGCTGGTTACCAGTGTTCATTCCCGAGGTGTCCCGACTGCATACTGTGCAAGTCTTACGTAAAACAAATATTTGTACATGTCAAGTAAAGTTTGTACATATAGCCCTCAATCGCAGGAATCGGGAATCAGGAACACTGTCGTTTCCCTTCATGTACTTGTGTACATGAAATGAAACAAAGTTTGTTTCCCCCAGCCCACAGCAGTGAACACAAAGACAAAAACTACAAGAACACATATATCCAAACTAAGCAACAACAAAAAAATCACTGTCCAAGGGAGCCAATGCCAGCCAGGATGACTGTCACAACTGTCGGTCTGCATGGGCTAGCAGTTAGCTTAGCCTGCCCTGCTTCCGCATCCTGTCAGACCGCCCTCAGTGTTTCCTCTTCGGGCGTAGCTCCGGGCAAGGCCGTGGTCCTTGGACCCACCGGACCCAGCAGACCAGGCTCCCCCAGCCGACCCAATGCCATCTCTCCCAGCCAGACACCCTTGATACGCCACTCCACACGACGACACCCAAAACACAGTCAATGCTCGGCGAGGCCGCCGCCAGACCACCCTCGGTGTTATCGGAACTGCCAGTCTGCATGGGCTAACAGTTAGCTTAGCCTGCCCTGCTTCCGCATCCTGTCAAACCGCCCTCAGTGTTTCCTCTTTGGGCACAGCTCCGGGCAGGGCCGTGGTCCTTAGACCCACAGGACGCAGCAGACCAGGCTCTCCCAGCCATCAAATGAAGACAAACTTGCAGACATGGACAAAGACACAGCATTGGACAGTACTGGGTAAGGACACCGCAGACGTTAAGTTCGCGTCGCCATCTTCCCACACCGGTACTGGGTGAGGCCGCTGCAATCATGAATTCGCACCGCCATCTACTGTTTCAAATGGCTTTACGTGGCCACGGTTAAAACATAGATGCAGTAAATGACACTCTTCTGACATATCTTTAGCACCTTGATTCAGATGTAGAAAAGCAAGTTAAAATGGCTGCTGCTGATATTCGTTCCACTGACAATCCTTCCCTGGCCAACATATTTGGACTTCACCATCAGCATTAACTGCAGAATGGGAGCAAACTTGAAGAGGTACATGGTGAACCAGCTGGGTTAGAAACTAAATTTCAAAAAGTCTGGATAATTGATGCACTATTGAGTTAGCCGGTTGGTTTTAAATGTCATGACATCTGTAGGCAAGATGGCTGCTCCAGCAGACCTGACATTTGCCTCCAAGGCAATTGGGGGGTAGGAAGGGAGGGATGTGAGTGTAATGTTGATAACAATCACATGCTATATGAAAAACAACTCTAAAATAAACAGCGTGGCCCTCCTGACAGCAACTGTAGCAACTTGAAGGGTCAGGTAAGATAAAGAGGCTTTGATTCTGCCTGTAAACGCACATGGAAAAAAAAGAAGCACAAATCTAATTTAAATATTTATTTATTGATATATTTAGTACAAAAAAAACCCAACAAGCTGTGCTTCGTACATCACAGAAAGCCTTGTAAAGTACATGTTACTGTATAAAAATTAATATAAGATGTTTGTGACATAAATGATCCGTGATTGAAATAATTCTGTCTTCAGTAGTGTCCCTGTTTTAGTGTGGCAGACAGCCCCGTTACGTAAATGGTCCAGTTGCCACGTCTCTCTGCATAGGGAGAATATCTGTGATCCAGTACTGGAACAGTGAAGCGACTGATGTGGTTTCATCTGGAAATCAAAAGAGACAAAGAGCTCAGATTTCAGCACCACACGACAACGTAAAATCTCTTTGGGACCGTAAGGCGTGTGTGTTTGTGGACGACAGCGCCTTTATCATTTTTTTTGGTGCTTAAAATCTGAGTACGTCAAACTCTCCTGTCAATGCTCTGCATCTAACTCCCACCTGTATGGATGTTAGGGCTGCAATAAACAAAGGGTTTAAATTAATCGATCGGTTATTTTTTCGATCAATAATTTAGTCTGCACAACGTCAAAGCACAAAGTGGTGTCTCAAAACTGCTTACTTAGTCTGATTAGATTGAGATGCACAAAAACTTTATATTATTCATTTTATAATGATATGCATCAGAAAAAGCAAACAAATCTTAGCATTTGTAACACTTTAACCAGTAAATATTTGGTACTTTTACAATATGACCATTTAAACTCTTAGTGAATATACACATCATTTTACTACTTCTCAATCTCTCCAAGGCAGATAGATATCTTCCCCTGGAAACATTCAAATGAAAAAAGGGATTGTGTTAAACGGCTCTAAGCAGGTCATCAAATGGAAGAATAAAAAAAAGGGAGTAGGTCTTTGAGGGGAACTCCAGGGTAGAGCTGTAAGAAAAGGGTATATATTCTGGATATCTGCATAAAGCTTTACCAAAGATCTGCCAGGGTAGCGAGTTAGAGATGCTTCAGTCAACCGGAAAAAAAAGACTTGAAAGGCTTTGAAAAGAGGCTTAGGCTCAGTGGTAGTCGAGGGCGGCTAAAGGAAAATGTCTGGATCAATCCCAAATACCAAACGTAGCCTTAACAATGTTGATGTTTACATCAATATCAATTTTTCTTTACCAAGTCGTAATTGATTAGCTGTCCATGACAAATGTACACGTATTCCTACAATATCCCAACTTAGCAAGTTAAGTACAGATGCAATAAATCATTAAAAAAACGGAATGATTCATTTTCAAGGAATTTCGACAAGAATTGGACAAATATTAGAGGACAAATATACTCTTCTGATAGAATCTTCTTTGAGAGTTGCATTTAATTACGGCATGAATCTGATGATGGGAGGAGACTAGGAATGCTTCGCAGTGCCTGTAGAGCAGGTGGATAAGGGAAGTTAAGTATGCAAGACTGTGTGCTCTGCTTGCTAGATAGCAAACTGGTTTCTACAGTGTTGTCTTGGTGACAGCTGAATGTCACTCCATAGCCATCTAATTTGTATTCTTCCAAGCCCCGAACTTCCAGGCTGTTCGGTTCCTTACTTGTTCGCTCGCTTTGTCTCTCTCTCTTTTTCTCACACAGCTGTTTTTTTCATCACCGACCCCAGTTTCTCAGTGTGTCTCTGTATGAATAAATGTCTGTGAACTCATGAGAAAATTTAGCGTTGCAGTCTGAGCATGTTGGCTTGTAAACGGTGTATGAGTGAAAGCTAAAATAGACAACAGCAGCTGCAGTTCTGGCCAATAAGGGCAGACAGAGACAAGTTCAGGTGTATGCAGGCGTGTATTGGGCAAGTTATTTTAGGTGAAAACTAATGAGCATGCATAAGGGAGTGAAGAGTCAAGGACAAAGCATGAGCAGTACTGGCAGGTACAGGAGACGCACACGCAACAGATGGGTGGACAAAAAGTGCTGAGCAGATCCCAACTAGAGATGGCTGGTATGAACAGGGATAGCCACATCAGAATTGTATAAAATGCTGAGGGTCCTATCAAAGGTGAGGCCATGCCCTGCTTTTCTGTTGGTTTTATTGTGCAACTGGCTGACCTGGAGACATGGAGGCAGTGTTATGGAGCTCCTCCAGAGCCTTGGCCAGTCTGTCTGGGTCTTTCTGCACCACAAGGGACTTTAGACTGTGGAGCTCCCTTAGAACAGAAGGGGGCCCGTTTCCACAGGCTATGCTGCTCAGGAGACCCTCTATTGCCAAGGACAGGACAGGAGGCTTGTCTGCATGCACTGAGCCTGTAGGGAGCAAACAGAGGAGGAGGGTAGACTGTTAATCCAAAACATCAAACATCACTAGCACTTTACCGATTCATTGATTAATCGATCATTCCATCAACATAAAATTAATCCATTATAATTTTAGAAATGGATTACTCATTTTAGTCATTCTCAAATAAAAATACCAAACCTTTACTTGTTACAGCTTCACAAATGTCAAGATTTGCTTTCTTTTCTCAGATTCTAGAGTTTTTTTTGGTTGCTGGTAACCTACCTACACGTACCTACCTACCAGCCTACCTACCTACCTAGGTCATCTATCAGGACGCCCCATAAATGCCTCCACATGGCATTTCCAACTATCCCACTCTTTCATGATCATTTTTAGCTCCTGTACATTCTCCACCCATGTCCCTTAATAGGTTGTCCACATAGGTGATTCTTCTTCTACCGCGTTGAGTTTTTCCATCAGATGGTTACCAGAGCACAAGTTTGTTGGCAGCTTCCTCACTGTGATGCACGCAGTGGCCTGCGAGATGCATCCTTCTCTGCTGCACTTTTGTGGATACCATAGGGAGCTTTTCGTATAGCTGTACATTTATCAGATGTCTCTTCCACGATACATTGACAGCTGGTCAATGTTGCTGGTCAGACCAAGTAAAATCTTTTTTTAACCGCATACAATTTTAACTGCTGATGTAATGTCGGGCTCAGGGAACTTGTGAGTGGCTTTTATTAATTACTTTTTACATTTGATAGACTAAATGATTAATCGATCAAATCATTAATTGAGAAATAAGTGACCAATTAGTTGATGAGGAAGACAATCGTTAGTTGCAGCCCTGCAAGTCACAATTCAGGGAGTTAATCAAACATAGCATGAGATCCATTAATCACTGGACAACACATTTTTTCAAACGTTTTGCTTCCTGAAAAAAAATTAGAGCTTATGATGGATAATGTCAAGCTGAACACAAAAATAATTTCAAATTTGCTGTATCCTGTAGGAATTCAGAGAAACATTAAAATAACTTTTTATTGAATTTAACATGTTTAATCGCATAATGATGCTGACACTCTGTGTTAGTTCAACCGAGCTTAAAAAGTTTTGCAGCTCATTTTCATTTGTACTCCTCGTGTCAGTGTCCAACAATAGCCGGCCAGCATTGGTGGATCCAGTTGCCCTGATACCTCTTTTCCATGGTCGCAATGTCCTGGTGAAACCTTTCACCATGTTCGTCACTGACTGCACCAAGATCAGCAGGGAAGAAGTCCAAGTGTGAATGCAGAAAATGAATTTCCAATGATGTTGCACTTCATGGTTTTGTATGCTTTAAAGCATGTTGTCAAGCAGCTCAATGTTGTTTGATGCTCTGTGGTTGCCAAGAAAATTCTCATCAACATCCTTAAATGCCCTCCATGCTATTTGCTCTGGCCCCACTAGCAGATCTTCTAACTCCCTGTCATTGATGACCTGTCTGATTTGTGCACCAACAAAAGTGCCTTCCTTAAACTTGGCATCAGTTATTCTTGGAAACATCTGTCTCAAATAGCGAAATCCATCACTTTTCTTTGTTCATTGCTTTCACAAAATGTTTCATCAATCTGAGTTTTACATGAAGAGGAGGCAGAAATATCTTTGTTGGCTCAACAAGTGGTTTATGCGCCACACTTTTCTGCCCTGGAATGAAATGCTTTTCTGCCCTGGAATGAAATGCTTATGGAGTGGCCAGTTCTTTTTAATGTAATGTGACTCTTTAGGACAGCTGTCCCATTCACAAAGGAAACAACAGTACTTTGTATATCCGAGCCGCATTCCTAATAGCAGTGCCAGTACTTTACCACAGATGCTCCAGTCGTAATTGTTGTACTGTATGTGTTTCAACAACAGTTCCATGTGTACTGCACGGCCAATGGGTACTGAAGGGTGGACATTGTCATTGTTTAACAGGACAGCTTTCAGGCTTAACTTTGACGAATCTATTAAGACGCCATTGTTGTGGGTCATGCACACAACCCAAAGCCATGAACAATCCAACAATGTCAGTGCAGAAACAGAGGTTGTCAACCTGCGTAAAGAGGTTTGTCAAATGTTCTTGTCGGTTCCAAAAGATAGACGTTTTTGTACCTGGTGACAGCAAACCCCATCCTTGCAATCTTGAACTAAGTAGTTCTGCTTTAGTTTTTGACAAATCTAAGTCCCTGAGCAGGTCATTAATTCTGGCTGTGTTATCAGATGAGGATAACCAGGCATAAAGGGTTAAACAACTGGATCAGTGTCATATTCCACATCTGGTTCATGTGTTGTGGCATCTTCATCTGCCTCATCTAGGTTCCACGTCTCTGGTGGCTTCGGTACTGGCAAACTGTCACATGTGGCACTGGTCTCATGGCTGAAGGCAAATTGTGGTATTCAATAGATTTCCTATTTGTAGTAGAAAAGCCAGATTCATTGGTCAGACAGAAGTAACAGTCCATCACGTGATCCTTCCGTTCTTGCCATATCATTCGGACTGCGAATGGCATTGACTTTCGAGTACCTCTGAGCCAAGCTCTCAGGTTGACTGCACATGTTGCGCACCAAATGTGAGGAGCCCCGGGTTTCTCTTGGTCACCAATTTTACATCCGAAGAAGAGCTCATAGGCTTTCTTTATAAGTGCAGTCATGGTGCGTCTTTCAGCCTTAAGCGTATACCCGCCAGTAACAGAATGTGTAGCAGCTGCTGCAACATTGATGAGAAATTTCTGCTGTATTCAAGCTTCCTGAAGACAATAAATCCTGTTGTTAAGTATACTCACTATGCTACTGCCTGAAGAACATAGGCATCAACGTGCGTCCAAACAGCATCTGTAAATGTGAGCAGCTTTTATAGCCTGTCTGCCAGCATCTAACTTGACTAAGCAGGCCCAGGCATGCCTAAGACAACATCTGCATAGCACCTACACTGAGTGCATGCCCAGGCATGCTTGGACTGACCAAAACAGCATGCTTTGTGGGCAATATACTAGTAGACTTAAAATATGACGGGAAATCACAAAAATAGGTTGTATCTACAAAACGGTACGTGATACGAAATTTTTGAGGTGATATTCGTGATCAGCAGCCCAAAATCCATAAAATACACCCAAAAGTGCTCAGGAAGCAAAATTTTCGTTGTCCAGTGAATGAATAAAATATCAAAGTAACCAATACAAATTGCCCCTATCATAAACATGTAAAACCCCACCACCAATGTGTTTCCCTTCAGCCCAAATGACAGCTGTTGCCTATGACAATTTAACAGTGAACACTCAGACATAAACATTCCACAATTAGGGCCAGTATGGCATTATTTCTGAACTGTTTGGTCCAGTTTTGCTGAAATACTAGCAGCCAAACAGGGCAGAGGAGGAAATGGAAAGGTCTTTTCGTGCTCCCATAACGCTCCATTTCCAGAGAGAATTAATCCCTGGAACCAATGGGCTGGAGAAAGCAGCCTGGAGAACAGTCAGCTGGTCTGTCATTCAAGGGAGGGATAGTTTTTTTTATGACACACCAGATGACTTGACTTGTCTATTAGGGTTGAGACACATCAGAGGCCAATGGCAAACCTCTGCCACTGATTATCATTGATGGCAGCTCTGTTTGCAAAAATAATGTCAACATCCTGCTGTTATTTTTTGCAGAGAAGCTAATTAATGAAACTGCGGCTTACCCAAATGTGAATACATATAAATCTATATTTACTTAGTCATATAGTTTACAAGTCAGTCTATTCATATTGGTGTATATAAAAATAACAATATGAATAGATGGCAAAAATCAATTTCATGAGCTATATGTTTTAGCACATGCTGCAAGGTTGTTTTAAAAGATAAGCAACATTTGTTTTATACTCACAATCTGACAAATAGATTTCCATGGTGGTCCTGAGGAACTCTGACACCTCAGCAGCCCTCTTCTCCTCCATCTCCTCTTCCCCTTTACCTCCTTCTCTCTGGTAGGTGAACTCCAAGGCAGCAGCCCGAGGCACCAAGCCCAAGGAGAGTAGTTTCTCTTTGTGCCGTTTCTTCTTCAACTTCCTCCTTTTGTTCCTGGTAAGGCCCTCTCCACCCTCGCCCGCTGGGTTGTGGTTTTGACTGGTGCTGGCGGGAGCTGTACTGGACCCACTCACTTGAGGAGCTACATCTTGGACTGGACGTTCATTAGAAGTTGGCTTCCTCTTCTTTCTTTTCCTTCTTCTCCTCTTTTCATCTACTTCTGTGGATTCTCCACTGTTCTCATGGCCACTCTCTTCTGTAGGCAATGAGAAAAGTAAGCTCTAAGTCTCCAATTTCCAGCAATTTTAATTTCTGGACTTAAACATTCAAAGAAAAGTTGGATGGTGTCTTAAATGCCACTCTGAGTAATTTCTGTATGTCCATGTATCCAGGTAAGCCAGATAAGAATCCCCAAAATACTAATAGATGTGATCCGGTGTCAAGACCATACAGAGCTGCAACCAAGATCAGAATTTTTTTTTTAACCGAGCAAATCTGCACACTCCAGGTATTTGACCTGGTGAGCAGCACACATGGACCACATCAGACAAAAAATACATGATGTCTTTCCTCCAAAGTATAAAGAATTCTCTGTTCAGTATTTCTCATATGTATTCCCACAAAATACAACGTTAGTTGTCACCTCTTCCTTAATATACAACCTGGCTGATGAAATAAGAAAGACAGGTACTAAAAAAATACTTCTCATCTTCCTCACACACCTGGCATCACACTCCCACATTATGCAAATATAACATTCACAGATTCTCTCTCTCACACACACATACACACACACACACACTGCATCAAATTACCTCACTCAATTCTCCTATGATTTCTTTTCCTGCATTCAGGCTTTTACATTTTACATTTCTCATTTAGCAGGCACGTCTGTCCAAAGCAACTCACAAGAGAGTCAGTAATTAGCAGCTATGTTCATGTATCAACCTACAGACACCATAGAGCACTAAATAATATTCATATCATAACCTACAGTGCATGTCATGTCAAATGCAATTAGTTTAAGTGCACAATAAGTAGACCACCAGTAACAATGTGAATAAAAAGGATTCAAATTATAAATTTGCTGGACAATGCCTTAGACCTGCTCACAGACATACTAAAACAGTCATGCTTAGATGTGGACTAAGGTGGGCCTGGAAAAGGAACATTTCTAAGCTTTTCTTGAATAAGGTAAGCCAGTCTGTTATACTGATGAAAGATGAGGGCTCATTCCACCATCTTGGGGCCAGGTAAGAGACAAGTCAGGACCAAGAGCTTTGCCCTATTGAAATGGGTGTAGACAGTAGCTTTTCAGAGGCGGAACTAAGAAGACAAGCAAAAGTGTACATGTCGATTTGGGTTTACAGGTGCAGTTCTTTGAATTTACCGGAAAGCCAACAGCAAGGTTTGAAACGGTATGTAGACAGCAACAAGGTGGAATGTAAGGATACAACAAAAGGGGGGATATGTGCTCATCTTGGCAGGTTGAAAACCAAACATGCAGTATCGTTCTGAATTCTTCACAGTGGTTGTACTGCACGGGCTGGAAACCCGGCAAGAGATGACTGGAGCCTGGACTAAGAGGTGGGAAGCATGCTCTGATAGGTAAAATCACATCTTTTGGATTGCCGTACAGAGCAAAGGGCTTTTGCAGTTGTGTCTCAGCTTAATTTGGTTCTTCTTTATTTATTTTGAGGTCAAAAGTGGTTTTGAACCCCTCCCTTGCAATTATTTGCATCACCTTGAAAGATGCTCAGCATTTTTCCCTGATTTGCTGTAATTGCATTTTAGCAGTGCTTTTAGTCACTCTGCCTCTCTATTATATCACTAAACAATTGTGACACGCAAGTGCGAAGGGTAACCAAAATGCAAAACTATAGCTCAGATCAGTTGCATTGAGAAGGCAACACTCTCGTTGGTTTAGCTGGTCTCTCTCCACCTCCCCTTGCTTTAAGAACCCAGAGGCCTTGAGGGGTCAAAGGAACCAATTCTCATCTAATTCCTGGTGGCATGTTCACAGCAGAGAGTAATGCACTGGCCAGCCGCCAGGACAGAATGTGGCCGAGGATGTGGGGATGGAAAAGTAGTGAAATGCCAAGTCACATTTCTAGTGGAATTAAAGCCCAATATAGTGTAACCGGGTTTATTATAATGACACTTTATTATAATGATAATACTTTCATTTCCATATGTCTATATTAGTAAGGACTTGCGAAGTTGTTTTAACATTGTCATTTTTTCACATGGTGAACAGCTTTATACACAGCTGTACAGATCTGCCCTGTTTTATACCCTCATGTGACTGCACCAAGTCATACTTTCCAAGAGTATTTCCAAATATGTAATATTCATAATAATTTAAATTCACTACTTTAGAGGTTAATTAAAAAGGGAGCAGAGCGTCGCATGTCTGAATGCTGCGGTGGAAAAGGAAAAAAAGTCTTTTGAGCTTGAACACACAATGTAACAGTGAATTTCAATGAGATTTAAAAACAGCTAAGATGCAGAGGGAATATGTTCTGGACAGGCTACTTAGCCCTGCTCCACAGGAACAGAAGAGAACAGAAAATGGATCTGCAATGCTGTTTTCATATCTCTCCATCCCAACACTGCGAGTCCCCATGCTGCATACAGTAACACAAAATTGCAGCTATCTGTTTCAAGTTTTCTAGTGGCTTTTTTTTTCTTCTTCAAAATTATGCATCTTTTTACTAAGATATTTAAGGAAGTCCAATCATTGTAAACATTGAATAAAGAAAGTTTTAAAGCGGTTCGGGTCCAAAATGTACTATAGTACTTCTACATTTGGACTTTGCGTCAGAGCTTGCAAGTAACCTTTCTATGCTACACAACCAGAAACTTGTTGAAAAGACGGCGTTACTAAAGCATAATGTTTACCAAATCTAGTCAACAAATATCTTGCATTTTACAAGGTGCTGACTGAGCCAAAAAAAAATTCTATGCCTGTGTGGTGTTTGGAGAGCCGCAACATCTTCATCAAAAGTGGAGAAATGGGAAATGGGGAAATGAACCAGAGCCAAGCCCATCTTGTAACACTATAATCAATTAAATAGAGGGTTTCAGGGAATGAAACAAACTGTGTTAGATTTCAGACAGCTGCTGATAGTAGCAAAAACCTTGAGAGCCTTTTAGAACTTGGGTACTTTAAAACTCCGTAGTCCAGCTGTGAGGCAAAAGAAATTTCACCTGGATGTTGGATGAGCTCAGAGGTTCACACTTAACAACACCATAGCTCAAGAAAAGTGCCAGCTGGTTGGTTTGTCCCTCAAACAACTGTCAACCTCTTCATGTTAAGGACCACATCATGTTAAGGACCGGATCATCTGGGATCAAAATACTTCCACCTGGGTGGCACTCAAGATCTTTAACAGTTAGAAATACAAATAATTCTCCTTGCCTGCTTCCTGTAACTTGAATGGAAAAAAAAAACAATCAGGGAGAGTGATGGTGATACTGGGAGCAGGAGACCTGGTGAAGCCCAATGCTGTAAATCGCCCCAGGCTTTATGGTGCACAGAAGCAGTCCATAAATGTAAGATTATGGCCCTCTTACCAGCTGGATCCTCAGCAATATTTATGCTTTCTGGCTGAGGGACTGTGACCGATCCCTCTGCACCTGTCTTGTAATCTGCAGGAGGAGGTAGAACAGTGTAGACTCGTCTGCCAGCAGGAAGTGCATTCTGTGCTTTCACTCCATCACCTGAGACAAAGAAAGCAAATAAAGGAAGGTTATGAAACACATCATGAAGTGTAGAAAGGAAACATTAGTTTTGGAACTATGTATGATTGTGTACACGTATGTGTGTATGTGTGTGCACATTGAGAAGGCAGTTCTACTACGGGCGTTTCTAAGCACCTTGTTTGTCACAGTGAGGATAGAGTAGTGTGTTTGTGTGTTTCATAAAAACAAAGACAGGATATTAAATTGATGGGTCAATGCCAGTGGGCAGCATTGGCAAAGTAAACTTACTCTGGAATGCTTTGCTTTTCACATAGGGCTTTTTGGCTAAGGTCTCAACAGTGTTTGGAGTGCTGGGTTCTTTCTCCTGTTTGGAAACCTTCGGGTAAAGCTTCTGCAGTACCTTTGATTGAAACACTAAATAAAAACAAATGACAAAAAAAAAAGGCTGTTGTATTTTTCTGTGGCCAGAAAACACCGGCTTAGCTTGAAATCATGTATATGCTGTTCTCTTTCTCAATGCTTGGGGAAAGCTTCACATTAAAAGCAAAGCAAGAAGATGGAAGCTTAACACTGCAATACAATAACCTGTCAACATTAATTACTTTAATTTATAGACTAGCAACCAGATGCACCATATTTAACCGAATCAAACAATAATAGGCAAACCCTTAACCAAACTACTATTTATGCTACTATGAAAACAGGGGTGAACTGCTAGTACTGCAATATGTTTGAGGATCATGAATTAGCATTTGACTTGGGTAATTTCATAATTGCAGTACACATCAAGGCAATCTTCCAAAGCTTAAGATACGCAAACTCAATGGTAGCAACAGCAAATCACAACATTTGTGAGGGTGCGCTTGCTGAGAAAAAGTGTCTTGATCGGCCTGTCAGTGTCAGTCTGGTGGTGGTGCTCGTAAACCGGAAAATGTACCTACTAGTCTATAAATGAGCATCAATCTTACTGTTAGTTCATTTAATAAAACGATGTCCTACCATCAGTGATACCCATTTGCAAACTTCAATTTTCAAACTTCTAGCTTTACTTTTGTAAATGTTAGTATCCAATATTGTTATTTTTCTTCCCACTCTGGTTTAGTCCACTGTCTGTGAAACATAGCTCTTACTTTTCAGAAGTGAAAACAAAGCAAAGATGTTTAAGGCCATGAGGGGGAAAATAGCTGAGATAATAATAGCTGTCTATTTCATTTAAATTGGCCAGTTAGTTGGTGTAACTGTAAACATCAAATCAGTTTCTCAAGAGAAATTCTGCCACCTCTGAGCCAACACCTAGGCTATCTTTCCATTGGGCTCACAGTAAAATTGCCCCCACAAACCAGAATATGTTACAAACAATAATACGTCATACATTGGTTGATTTAAGAACTACACCAAGGTGTATCACTAACTTTCCACTTGACCACTGGAACTAGAGTTTAAAATTACATGGCATCCTTCCTCTACCCCCTTTATCAGCTTTACCAATATCGTGTAGCATCACCCTTTTTGAAGATGCGGTGCCAACTCTGACTTAACTGAGACCAGTGTTGTTTGGTGGGTTATATTCCGCATTTACTAGCGTGGCCAAGGGTGCTCATTACACAATAAGTCAGGAAACCCTGTCAGCATTCGGCATGGAGTTTGCTTTAGTGTTGTAACAGGTGTCGCATGGTCCCGTGCCGAGCTACACACCGTCAATCCACTTGACAGATTATTAACGATTAATTAATGAGATGAATTTGCATGAAGGTCTGACAAGCAGCGCACCGCTCCGATGTGCGATGACGAGCACATGTGTTTGTTTACACTTTATGTAAATCAAGAGAACCGGCGACTGTTGCTAGGTAGCTAACCGGCTACCTGCGTGTGGCACAGTTCACTTTAATAACGTTAACAGTGTTGTAAACGAACCAAAGCGGCGCTCACCTTCCCTCCTGTGAGCCATATAAGCATATTTCGGTCAACAGCGAGGAACTTTTGCTGTTGGGAGCGAATAAAACGAGCGGCTACTTTAGCTAAAATGCTAGCAAGCTAAGCTAACTGACGCCCCGGTTTCGCACAGATGAAACGGAGCACTTGCTCGCGTGTTAGCGGAGGCCATACGCGGAAAAGCGGCAGGTAAAAACGTTCGCCAAACTGCCGTAATGTTGGCAGTCCTCAGGCAACACTAACTAACTCTCTCTCTCTCTCTCTCTCTCCCCCTCTCTCTCTCTCCCCCCTTTTTTACAGTGCGTTTTGGCCGAAGTCCCCCCCCTGCGTCCAAATCCGGTAATGACAGACGTACGCGCATGCGCACACCGAGCCCGCTGTAGAGATGGGTTGGGCAGCAGCCTCGCTCAGGGAGCGCAGTGGGAATACCAAGTAGGCGCCTGGCCGCGGCTCAGCATCAGCACCGGAGTGAGGGAGTCTGGTTTTGCGCACCCTCCAAACTTGGCTTGGGACCTCAGCATGTGAACGGGCTTTGAAGGAGGAGGATCTGCCTAGAATGTCAGCTCTGAAGAAGGTAAAAAACCCTTTCTTTTTGTTCACCTTTTATACACATAAGTTGGAGTTTGATATGTGGGTGATTGTGCTTTTTTACAGGTTTGTGATTCCGTCAGTGTACATGATCATTTCAAAATGAGATGCTCTATGGTGTAGTGGCAAATGGGTGGTTTTCTGATAATGCACAGAGCACAACAGTAAGGCTCTTTTTTTTCCTTCATTTTGGGGAAACGGAATGATTCCACAATCATCATCTTTTTGAGTCAAGATTAAGGTTATCTCAATAGCTGAAAAGAGACCACGAACATATCAAATCAACGTCATGCTGGGTTTGATGTTTCCCAGACTCCTACTGTGGTCTGCTAATATACCGGCTGTGTATGTACAACTGCCCACTGTAACCTTTGTGGGTGGACGAGTTTCGGTGGTAATGTCCCAAGGAGCCCATACGCAACACTTACAATTGTGAATGAGAGGAGGGCTCTGTACAGCTCAGCAGAAAAGGGCACTAGGTGAAAAGTGGGTTTTGCGGGAATAAAGAACTGCAAGGAGACCTGTGCAAACATGTTGCGTAATGTCTTCCTGTGTGTGAAAACAGCTCGGGACAACACTTTAATGATTCCCACGAGCCTAGTTCATTTCCTGATTAATCAAGCGGTGGGAGCTGTTTTCCTGTGTGTGTGGATGATTAACATGGACTGGGAATTGGGACAGTTTTGTTTGGGATAATGCAAGATTAGATATATTATCTGCCTATTTGTGCAAGACGCCTGTGCCCATTGTCGATTCTAACTTGTGGCATTATGTGCTTTGTGAGATTCCTGCAAAGCCATTGAAAGTATTGATGTTCCCTCAGATTGGTTCTTCCGACTGAACAAAAAGGCAGGGAGTCATGCAAAGTAAAACGCCGTCTTCAGCACTCTCACCGAATGCACAGCAAATACACAGCACTCAGCACACACTGTGAGTGACAAAGTACTGGCTTTCAGCACTTAGAGAAAACATCATAATCACAAAGGTGCTAAAAATAGGGCGGCATTCATTGCAATGTCTCAAAAAACTCAATGGGGTTATTACTGCTCCCCCTCCAAGCTGGAAATGTTACATTAATTCTGCTGGATGTATACCATGTTCAATATTACAGAAAGCCCTTATTTTCAGCATGCAGTAGCCACTTAGCTTTCCTTTAATGGCAAGCAGCAGCGGCTGAGACTTGGGTCTTTAAGTGACGGACTGCTTAAGAAAGTGGATCTAAAACATGGAAAATGCATTATCTAGCATGGTAGTAAGCATGTTCCGTGGGGTCCTAGTTAAGTGTCTCGCACTCATTTATTATGCAGCTGCATGTGGGGGGCTGGAGAGCTGTAGCAGTTGTACCAAGCATTCACAGACCAATATTATTTGCTTAACCCCATGGGTCGAATAATTGAAAGTGTGTGTGTGTGTGTGTGCACATGCACACACGTGCACAATCACCAGTCTGACTGTGCTTGTGTGTGGGTGTTTCAGCGTGTGCGCACATGCTTGCTTTTGTGAATTGGTTGGCTGGTGCCCCTGTACAATGAGCATGCATACTACACGTAGCACTTTATATCCCGGGGACAGACATCGTGTGGGAGGTGCCAGGTGGCTCGGTGTGACATGCATGTCACCTCCATAAGTCCTTACGTAACCTTGAAAGTCTTGCCACTCACAGGAGCTTTAAGACTACACCTGTTCTCACCTCGTCCACATCGTCACCTCTGCAGCTAATCAAATAGCCGCTCGATGAGAGTTTAATTATTCTTGCGAGGTGGAGAATTTATTCAGTTCTCTCTCTTACTCACCCTACTGGGCGATTTCCTCACTTGAAAAGAAGATAGCCTAATTAAAAACCAATGCTTGAGCATAGATAGCAGGGGGGGAAAATAAAAAAAGGAAATTGACGGTTTATTTTCACTCAGCAGCTCTTGGGGAAAGAAGGTGCTCTGTATGAGGGTATTTAACAGATGCTACTGCCAAACATGCATACGCTCGTGCACACTCACACAGGAACGCCTAAAACGCGCGTCGTGGGACGCCTGTTTACGCTTTGTCTGCTTGGTGTCAACATGGTCAGGCTGTCATCGTCTGTTTGCAGATGCGCAGAAAGCTCAGAATACTTCATTTTGGGGTGTCGTGATGTCATCCTGGTCTACAAGGGCAAGAAGCGGGGTTGAATATAGACTACCCGGCTTAAAGTAAATGTTGACTGAAACGTTCGGCAGGCTCGTTTTTTTTTCTTGGTCTTCCTCTCCTGGTGAGAGACGCGTCGCCATTCTTTCGAACCTTCATCTCGCTCTCTCTTTCCTATCTTAACTTTCCCTCACTCGTCCTCAGCCCCTGTCTCCTCTTTTGTACTCAAATCCACGTGTGTGTGTCTCCGTTCGCCCTGTGATAGATGCCACCTTGCATTCCTTAGTCTGGCTTCAGCTACAGAGGAAATGAAGAGGATGGATGGGACGGTGTTTTGGTATCTAATCGCATATTATGATAAGAGCTGTGTGTGCGTGTGTGTGTGTGTGTGTCTGTGTGTCTCCGAGTGTGTACATCAGAAACAAATCTGCATGTTTTGTGTCTCCGCATATAGCGCCACTGCTCATTTAAGCCCCCCCCCCTGTGCTGTGGCAGGCAGAGATCTTTCTGGTAGGTGGGTTGTCGTCACGTTTTGCTCGTTGTCACTGTTAGTGCCATGGCTGCCACAAAGCCCCGGGTCACATCTGACTCATTATGTTATATCTTCCATTAGTGACACGCTACGCTATCTCAAATATTTCCTTTACTCTAATTGTGCAGCCATTAATACATGCAGCCGGATCCGAGAGCGAGGTTGTATCGCCACGCCGACTACATTAGCCTGACTGACACATCATCATCCAAAAAGGAGCCGCTCCGTTCGGCGTCTCCTGAATAGAAAGCCGGTCTTTCTTTCTGTCTGTCTGCGTGTCATCAGTTTGTTGCAGCGCTGTCTTTTTATGCTGTCTGAATAGAGAGGGAGATCATGGAGGTTATAGTCAGTTCGAATTATACATTAGCCTCTCATATCCAATGTTAATACTCTTCCTGAAAGCGAGATTTAATTTCATGCAAGACCTCTGCAAAGACCCCTCTAGTTTTCAGGCGTACCTCGTGTCTCCATGGTAAAGCAGAAGTTCTAATACCATTACCACTGGCAGGTTGCCCGGTTTCTACACCAAGCCTAATGCAGACCTTTAAAATGGAGCATTGAACTTGTCTCTACCAACTTAATAGAATAGCTCGGTTTAATCAGAGGCCTTCAAGAGTGCAAATTGTTTTGATTGAAACAGGTATATAATTTGATTAAGCTCTGAAGAATGACTTTGTGCTTTTAGTCGGGGTAATGTATTCAAGACGCTTAAGATAAATGGCAAGCTTCCTCCCCCTGGCGTTACGCGGCGAGCACGGTTTCTTCCGTTTATTATGGTTGAAGGAACTTTTGCCGCTGCCCACGGCAAAACCTGACACCCGTACCCTGAAGTGCAGTTTGGGCTTGTAGCATGGTCCTTCTCTTGAACAAAGCCCTTTCTAGCAGGCCTGTCAGCTGGGACCTTTGGAGAGTTGGCCTGTGAAAGCTCAGCGGAGAGATTAATAGTCCAGCATGAGGAAACCACTCGTGTCCCTGCTGTGGGAAGTACATTCGTGGGTATTGGTAGGATGGGCAGTGATACTAGAGGCGAGGGTACACTACGATCCAAAAAGTAGCTCCTCTCCAAAATGCTCTATACCTAGCAAAAGACATGCACAATTGGGGGGATTTAATTGAGTCGAAGATTTCATCCCTTCATCGTGGTCCCCATGCTGAGGGGTACTGCAGCCTGTGTGTCGGTCCTCGCTGTGATTGGATGCCGCAAAGTCGACGGCCCGCTTCACCTTTGAACAATTAAGGGATTTTTCTCGGTCTGGCTGTCTGCCGCTCTCACAACCCTGTTATCTAATCATTCGTCTAGTCTCCATTTTCTCTTCACACATGTTTTAGCAGGATGACAGTGCTATAGCTTGCTGACCTCGCTTACCCCCGGCTGGATCACGGGTGCCTGGATGTGGTAGTTTAGCCTTTTAGCTGGAAGCACTGAGAAATATTTCTGTCCATGTGAGGTGTTGAGCTCTCTCTAACCCCATCACTCTGGGCTTTGGGCAACTCACCTCCTTACATGGGCATCTGGAAGGGTTTCTCACTCCATCTGTCCAAACTATTTCCCATTTAATCTCCGAGCCTGCCCTTCTCCCTGGTGGTGCATACCGTAAATAAGAGAGATCGAGGTTGGAATAAACGTTGGTGTCCAGCAGCTTCTCCCAATAAAAATTACCCCCCCCTTTTTTTCTCCCCAAATATACCTGTCCAATTAGCCCACTCTTCCGAGCCGTCCCAGTCGCTGCACCACCCCCTCTGCCGATCCGGGGAGGGCTGCAGACTACCACATGCCTCTTCCGATACATGTGGAGTCGCCAGCCGCTTCTTTTCACCTGACAGTGAGGAGTTTCACCAAGGGGATGTAGCGTGTGGGAGGATCACACTATTCCCCCCAGTCCCCCCCCCCGAACAGGCACCCCGACCAACCAGAGGAGGTGCTAGTGCAGGGACCAGGACACATACCTACATTCGGCTTCCCACCCACAGACACGGCCAATTGTGTCTGTAGGGACGCCCGACCAAGCCGGAGGTAACACGGGGATTCAAACTGGCGATCCCCATGCTGGTAGGCAACAGAATAGACCGCCACGCCACCCGGACGCCCGAAAATTATTTGTAAATGAGCAATATTTAGGATGGGTCTACTGTGCTGCATGCATGTACTACTGCAGGTGTAGGGTGGAGGTGTTGCGTGGTAAGTCTTTCAGAACCGAGTGGCAATAAAGTTCATCATGTTTTCTTATTTTTTGTTTTTTGTGAGGCAGTTTCTGTTGCTGGATTCAATACCATGGCGATGTTCTGTTTTAGGCACATTATTTGTGCACACAGTGCCTGAAATCAAATGCCAAAACGGTGGGAGACGAGGGAAGACGTTAACTCACCCTGTGTACGTTCAGAAATGTACCTTGTAGTTTTAAAAGGATGTGTGCTCATGATTTATAAATGACAACATCACAATTCCCCCAAAATGAAAATTTAAACCGATGTCACGTGGAAAGCCGGCCGGGGGAAGGGCCTCTGTGTGCTGTGGCTGTGGCGTTCCCCTCCGCAATGTTCGCAACACCGAGAAGCTTTTCCCAGGCTCTGGAGAGGACCACCCCAGCAAAACAGTGACTTTAATGTTTGAAACGTGGTTCCAGAAACCCACTTGGCCCTGTTCGCACACACACAAGCTTACATTCAGCACTTCACATGTATGGCAGACTTCTCTGACGGTTCGCGCCGTCCCCATGAATGACATGGAGGTTGTTAGTGGTGTAAACACTGGTTTATGACGAATCATCAGAAGTACACACAGCAACACTGATGAGGAGTAAATGATCATTCCTAGTACGGCTGCACGTTGCAAAACTACTTTACCAGGTTTATCTGCTGTTTCCGCCACAGCGTTTTAGCTTAACTTCATGCATTATCCACGTTGTTCATTTACAGTGTGTCCCGTGTCATTTTCTCCGTCTGTTTTTCCCCCCACTTCCCACCACAATACGTTCTGTCGTCGTTTAGCTTCTTTCATTTACACGTGTTTCCCACTTTCTGCTTGTCGTGTCTCGGTTTGTTTGTCTCTGTTCTGTTCCTCTGCCATTTCTGTCTTGAAATGCGTTCATAAATCCCACGGAGACAAAGGAGTGAGTCCCCCCCCCCACCCACCCGATTTCAGTGTTTTTTTTTATTAGCATATCTTGTCACCATTTTTTTAATCCCCGAGTATCACTTTGCGAATAATTGAAGAAAATCTGCAAACCCTCCACCCTGCGTGTCTTGCTGCTTCAGTTTCTCGTGCAGATGGAGCCGCGGTGCTGCAGGGGTGCGGCGGCTCTGTGTTTGCCTCACAGGCGGCACACACTGTGCACCATGTGAGCAGGGTCTCTGGCTTGTGTTGAGCAAAGGATGCATGACACTAAACATTTGTTTGCCGATAACCGGTCATTTCTGCGTTGATTTTGGCGGATGCTGGCACCGATATATCTCATTCCACTGCAACGCCACAACGTGCCTTAGTCTTGGCATGATTGTGTGCTCAGTATTATGCTGTAAATCTGATGCTGGGTGCAGATGCAGGCATCTAAAAGAAGAAAAAAAAAGCAGTGCTTCATTAGTACCTGCCCTGATTTATTACTAAACACTACACTGTTTTACAAATGGCTGCATTCCCCAAAGAAGATACGCCTGAATTATTTTGATTTACATGGAGGTCTAATGCAACATTTATTTTGGCGTTACCTTTTCAAACATCT
Organism: Lampris incognitus; assembly: GCF_029633865.1. Taxonomy (NCBI): domain Eukaryota; kingdom Metazoa; phylum Chordata; class Actinopteri; order Lampriformes; family Lampridae; genus Lampris; species Lampris incognitus. The sequence continues at coordinate 14,930,299 of NC_079226.1, forward strand.
TTATACTTTTGCTTTTCTACATCAGGTCGCCCCTTAAAGCTTCCCTCCGAAATGCTGACCGTCACACTCAAGCGAAAGCGACTTTCAGATATCAGAAGGGCTTTACATCTCTTTGGAGGCTGCATTGCCGTGTGTCTTTTCAGTCGATGCCCGTCATCGCCGTCGCGACAATTAATGCATCATAAGGCATAATTCTGATATCTGTCCCAATGCTGATAACACATTTTTAAGAAATTATGTCAATAATCTGACTGATATATCGCACACCAGTGGTGCACAAGTGGCACATGGTACAACATAATGCTCCCACTTAATCTAGTCTACACACCACCGCATGCTGAGGGTTGATTGGGCCAAAGTGAAGAGATGGTGGTTAGGTGATAGAGGGCTCCAGCAAAGAGCTTGAAAAGGTATTGGAGTGACTCCTCTCCCACTCTTCCTTAGCTCTCCATTAGCTCGCCATGAGCTGCACTTCATCCCTCAGTGGCGGGCGCCAAGATATCCTATTATACACTGCCACTTGTGATAATTGCCTGGACCCGGCAGTGTAGTATCTGTTGCGAGGTGGCGTGCGCGTGTGTACTTGTGTACGCAGTTGCACCTGTGTAGTCGGGGAGAGATTTACTCTAAGAGCATCCGGATGCACCTCTGGGACAAGAGATATTCTCATTGACTGCTCTCCACTTTGGACAACGTAGCACCCCCCCCCCCAGCCACCACCACCACCACACACACACACACACACACACACACACGGTGGGAGGATCAAACTCAGTCGTTTAATGGAAGTGGTGCATTGCAGCCAGTCTGTACTGGTGGGGTCCACACAGAAGTCTTGTTAAAATTTGACAGATAGGAGTGTGTGTGTCTCTCACAATGGTCATGGGGAACAGTTTGTGAACACATTAGAAGTTGTGCACTGGGAAACAGACTGACTGCTCCGCTGGAACTTTTCGGTGTCGTAGCTTTAAGTGCGTGAGCATCAGCATGTTAACAAGTTAGATTACACCGGCTATTTCTGATCTCCTTTCCAATCTCACGGGGCTCCCCCCTTCAGATAGCAGACACAGTAATCTTCTTGACAAATGGCTCTTCAGGGGAAAAGTAATCAGTACTTTTTTCATAGAAGTGGTCATTTTAACAGAACTGCTATCAGTGGAGGAAGTTCCTTGGCGGTATGAAATGGTGTGTGACTCACCTGTGGTGGGCCATTTGAGTTTTCATCTCAGTTAATGGGCGTTCATATAGTTTCTTCAGTGTTTTTCGTCCTCTCCTTCCCTCTCCTTCTTCTACTCTGTCTGGCTCACCCCCCCCCTCCATTAACAAAATGAAAGTATGTCTCCATGAGAGCAAACACCAGTAACTAAAGGCCTCCTTTTCCCCAAGAGACCAAGAAATATGTCACATTACATCAAAATACTGTAGCTGGGAGTGACGGGCATGGGCGTAATTCCATGAATACTGGAATGGCATCCAGCACTTGACCTGTGCCCCCGTCCGTACGGGTAATGGTTGTGTCAAGAGGGGCATCCGACATAAAATTCTGCCAAATCATTATGCTGATTGATAAGACCAGAATGACATAGCTGATCAGTCGAGGCCCAGCTTAACAATGACCGCCATTGGTGCTGTTTCCTCACAGGGTACCAATGGAAGCGATGCACCTGTTGAGGAAACATAGGAAAAGAGGGAGAAGAGGAGGGATAGGAGAAAAATACAAGTAATGAGTGTTCAGGAGACAAAGTGGAAAGGAAGCAAGGCAAGAGAGATGGAAGTAGATTATAAAATATACTACCATGGGACAGACAGTAAAAGGAATGGTGTGGGAATAATCCTCGACAGAGAGCTGCAACAGAAAGTTATAGAAGTAAAGAGGGGATCAATCGGATGGGCTGATTTGGATGAGGCTGGATTTGTATGGACATCTGACAAATATGATAAGTTCGTATGCAGCACAGGTGGGTTGCGACGAGGAGGAAAAGGTGAATTTCTGGAGACAGCTGAACAGTGTCATGGCAGGCATACCGGAGGACGGAAGAGTTTTTATTGGCGCAGACATGAATGAACACATGGGAGAAGGAAATGGCGGCGATGAGGATATCATGGGAAAATTGGGGTTTGGAATGAGAAATGCAGGTGGGGAGTCAATAGTCGATTGTTCCACAATGATTTGGCTATAGTTAATACATATTTCAAAAAGAGGGCCGACCAGACAGCAACATACGAGAGGGGAGGCAGAACTACACAGGCAGACTACAGTTTATGCAGAAAGCGCCATTTCAGGGAAGCTGTGAATCGCAGAGTAATTCCAGGCGGATGTGTAAAAAAGCAACACAGACCACTGATCTGCCAAATAAAGACGAGAAGCGAATCCAGAGTACAAAGACCGGCAGCACGGAAGATTCAGTGGTGGAAGTTAAAAGAGTAACCTTGTAGAGAAAGCTCTAGGGTGAAGGTAAGAGAGCTGTTGGGGGATAGATTGCCACCAGACTGGGGTAGAACAACAGAAGGACTAAGGGAAGCAGGCAGGCGAGTGCTGGGAGAATCTGCAGGGGGTAAAAAGAAGGGACAGGGAAGTTGGTGGTGGGAGGAAGAAGAGCAAGCAAGCAACATTTTATTTATATACACTACCGAAAGTTTGGGATCACCCAAACAATTTCGTGTTTTCCATGAAAAGTCACACTTATTCACCACCATATGTTGTGAAATGAATAGAAAATAGAGTCAAGACATTGACAAGGTTAGAAATAATGATTTGTATTTGAAATAAGATTTTTTTTACATCAAACTTTGCTTTCGTCAAAGAATCCTCCATTTGCAGCAATTACAGCATTGCAGACCTTTGGCATTCTAGCTGTTAATTTGTTGAGGTAATCTGGAGAAATTGCACCCCACGCTTCCAGAAGCAGCTCCCACAAGTTGGATTGGTTGGATGGGCACTTCTTTGAGCAGATTGAGTTTCTGGAGCATCACATTTGTGGGGTCAATTAAACGCTCAAAATGGCCAGAAAAAGAGAACTTTCATCTGAAACTCGACAGTCTATTCTTGTTCTTAGAAATGAAGGCTATTCCATGCGAGAAATTGCTAAGAAATTGAAGATTTCCTACACCGGTGTGTACTACTCCCTTCAGAGGACAGCACAAACAGGCTCTAACAGGTACTATTTAATGAAGATGCCAGTTGGGGACCTGTGAGGCGTCTGTTTCTCAAACTAGAGACTCTAATGTACTTATCTTCTTGCTCAGTTGTGCAACGCGGCCTCCCACTTCTTTTTCTACTCTGGTTAGAGCCTGTTTGTGCTGTCCTCTGAAGGGAGTAGTACACACTGGTGTAGGAAATCTTCAATTTCTTAGCAATTTCTCGCATGGAATAGCCTTCATTTCTAAGAACAAGAATAGACTGTCGAGTTTCAGATGAAAGTTCTCTTTTTCTGGCCATTTTGAGCGTTTAATTGACCCCACAAATGTGATGCTCCAGAAACTCAATCTGCTCAAAGAAGTGCCCATCCAACCAATCCAACTTGTGGGAGCTGCTTCTGGAAGCGTGGGGTGCAATTTCTCCAGATTACCTCAACAAATTAACAGCTAGAATGCCAAAGGTCTGCAATGCTGTAATTGCTGCAAATGGAGGATTCTTTGACGAAAGCAAAGTTTGATGTAAAAAAAATCTTATTTCAAATACAAATCATTATTTCTAACCTTGTCAATGTCTTGACTCTATTTTCTATTCATTTCACAACATATGGTGGTGAATAAGTGTGACTTTTCATGGAAAACACAAAATTGTTTGGGTGATCCCAAACTTTTGAACGGTAGTGTAGTACTTTTAAAAACACACAGTTACAAAGTGCTTTACACTCCATACACAAACATATGAATAAATGCATGAAATAAATTGAATGACTATAAAAACATGGCATTGGGAGTAACAGACCAAGCTAAAAATGAAACAAAACCGAAGTCAGAGGTGGGAATCTATAAAACGGCTTGCCTGGAAAGATGCAGCACTATGTAAAGAAGATAAAGTTGGCCAAAATGAAGCTGGACAAAAATTAGAATGAGCAACTCTCATCTCATCTCCTCTTCAGCCGTTTTTCCGGGTTCGGGTCACGGTGGCGGCAGGCTAAGTATGGCACTCCAGACGTCCCTCTCCCCAGCAACGCCCTCCAGCATCTCCTGGGGGATCCCAAGGTGTTCCCAGGCCAGATTGGACATGTAGTCCCTCCAGCGAGTTCTAGGTCTACCCCGGGGTCTCCTCCCGGTTAGCCGTGCCCGGTAAACCTCCAAAGGAAGGCGCCCAGGAGGCATCCTAATCAGATGCCCGAACCGTCTCAACTGGCTCCTTTCGATGCGAAGGAGCAGCGGCTCTACTCCGAGCTCCCTCCAGATGTCCGAGCTCCTCACCCTATCTCTAAGGCTGAGCCCAGACACCCTACGGAGGAAACTCATTTCAGCCGCTTGTATCCACGATCTCGCCCTTTCGGTCACTACCCAAAGCTCATGACCATAGGTGAGGACTGGAACGAAGATTGACTGGTAAATTGAGTGGTTTGCCTTCCGGCTCAGCTCCCTCCTCACCACAACGGTCCGGTACAATGTCCGCATTACTGCTGATGCTGCACCAATCCACCTGTCAATCTCCCGCTCCATCCTAGAGCAGAGAATGAGCAAAACAAGAACGGATACAAGGAAGCTAAGAAAGAAACTAAGAGAGCGGTAGTGATAGCAAGGTCAAGAGCATACGAGGACCTGCACAAAAGACTAGATACAAAGGAAGGAGAGAAGGATATATCCATCCATCCATCCATCCATCCATTATCTTAACCGCTTCTCCAGCTCTCGGGGTTGCGGGGATGCTGGAGCCTATCCCAGCAGTCATTGGACAGCAGGGACAGGCTGCCAGGCCATCACACACACACACACACACACACACACACACACACACACACACACACACACACACACACACACACACACATATATATATATATATATATGTGTGTGTGTGTGTGTGTGTGTGTGTGTGTATCGAATGCCAAAAAGAGCGAGAGTAAGCAAGGATGTTGAACAATTAAAACTGATCAAAGATGCAGATGGAAGAGTACTTTCAAAAGATGAGGATAGTTTACAGAGATGGAGGGATTATTTCAGGCACCTAATAAATGAAGAGAAGAGCAGAGAAAGCAGGACAGATGAACCACCAAGGAATGAAGAGGATGAGGGAGAGATTACAAGAGATGAAATGATAGAAGCGTTGCAGCTAAGGAAAAATGAAAAAGCTGTGGGGCCGGACAATATACCAGCAGAAGTCTGGAAATGCTTAGACGACTGGCATAGAGTTCCTGACTAGACTCTTCAACAACATAATACAGACTAGAAAAGGCCAGATTATTGGAAAAAGTCAATATTGGTCCCAATTTACAAGAATAAAGATGATGGTACGAGTTGCAACAACGACAGAGGGACAAAACAGATGGGACATACAATGACGTTATGGGAGAGAGTGATTGAAATGAGACTTAGGAAGGAAGTGACTATAGCAAAGAACTATTTGAATTCATGCCTGGCAGAAGTACCACAGATGCGATATTTGCACTCAGGATCTTAGCTGAAAAATACATTGAAGGACAAAAAGAATTGCATGGCATATTAATTGATTTGGAGAAGGCATATGACAGAGTAGCAAGAGAGGAGTTGTGGTATTGCCTGAGAGCGAAGGGAGTGGCAGAAAATTACATCAGCCAAATTCAGGACATGTACATGGACTCCCCAGTTCAGGAATGGTCATTCCCTCTTCACATAGATGGCCGCTTTGACTCTCCGTTCAAACCAGTGCTGCATGTGGGGCGTCCGAGTGGCGTGGCAGTCTATTACATTGTCTACCAACCCGGGAATCAGTGGTTTGAATCGCCGTGTTACATCTGGCTTGGTCGGGCATTCATACAGACACAATTGGCTGTGTCTGCAGGCGGGAAGTCAGATGTGGGTATGTGTCCTGGTTGCTGCACTAGCACCTCCACTGGTCGGTCGGGGTGCGTGTTCGGGGGGGAGCGGGAACTGGGGGGAATAGCATAATCCTCCCACGCACTACATCCCCCTGGCGAAACTCCTCACTGTCAGGTGAAAAGAAGCAGCTGGCCATTCCACATGTATTGGAGGAGGCATGTGGTGGTCTGCAGCCCTCCCCAGATTGGCAGAGGGGGTGGAACAGCAACCGGGATGGCTTGGAAGAGTGGGGTAATAGGCCGGATACAATTGGGGAGAAAAAGGGGAAACAAATCCCCCCCAAAAAAAAAACCGTTCCTCCCTGTCTGCAATCAGTTGAGACTGAAGAAGTCACTTAGATGAATTATGAAACGTTTCTCTCAATAAACGTTGTGTCCAGATGAACTGATTAAACTTTCTGTGATTTCCTCACCTGCATTACTGAGCCTGCATAAAGACGCTGCAGAGAGATCCTGAAGATGGGAGAGAAGCGCTGGAGATTCGAGGACTAAAGAGCAGCAGAACAAAGACTGAGTACCTGTGTATAAATAAGCAAGTAGAAAGTCCAGGACTGACCTTAAGAGGAGATGTCCCAGCATTTAACAAATTCGAGTACTCAGGATCAGCAATACAGACAAAAGGCGGTGGTGAGAAAGAAGGCAAGAAAAGGACACAATCTGGGTGGAATTCATGGAGAAAGGCAACAGGGGTACTTTGTGACAAATGAATGCTGTTGAGGGTAAAGGGCAAGGTATACAAATCAATGGCGAGGCCTGCCATGCTCTATGGTATGGAAACAGTGACAACAACAGACAGGCTAGAATCTACATTACAGGTAGCAGAGATGATCATGCTGCGTTGGTCCTTGGGAGTGACTAGGAAAGACTGGAAGAGAAATGAAGAAGTGAGAGCTACATTCGAGATCAGAGGAATGGATGTGAAATTGAGAGAGACAAGATTGAGATGGCTTGGACATGTACAGAGAGGAGGGATAGACTATATGGGGAAGAAAGTATTGGACATGGAAATACCTGGCAGGAGGAAAAGAGGGGGACCAGTGAAAAGATGGAGAGATCAGATAGAGGACGGCTGGACTGCGGAAGAGTGATGCATCAGACAGGCAGCTATGGAGGGCAAAAATCCACTGTGGCGACCCCTGAGAAACCGGGAACAAGCCGAAAGAAGAAAATAAATGAAAAATACTGTAGTTGTAAAATGTACCTGACGATACTTAACAATTTCGTGAGAAGCTGCAGGGACTTCTTGATTCTCCTGTGTTTGTGTAACCTGCTTGGACAGAAGCAACGCTACAGTCTTACCCTGCACATACAACCTACTATAAAGTCGGCTACTTCATTTATATTTGACGAGACACCCCAGCAATGGCGGACAAAACTACTGTTGCAAAATACGAGCCAAGTCACGCCTTATAGGGGAAAATCTTTTCTGAAATAACCTTGATGGTTTGTTTCTCAACTACATCATGCAGCAAACTAATTTGGTCTCATAACGGTGCGAAATAGATGTTATCATGGGATGAAAAATGAAGGTCGGCGTGTAACTTCTTTTGCACATAGTACCATGAGAGACAAAGCGCTGGGATTCCCTTATCTCTCCAGCCCGCTTCTTCTTAAAAAGCCATGATGCAGGAGTGTATTCTCATGTGTATTTCTCAGCTGTCGCGTTTATTTTTCATGAGACAAACCACCAAGGAGAAAAGTGGCATTAATGTGGTATATATGTATGGGGAGTGGAGCAAGACAGGGGCTGTCTAGAGGAGGAGAGGAGGGGGGCCGTAATTACAGCTCCCGGCGTTCTTTTAGCTTACATCCTCAGGCCGAAGGAGAAAGCAGCCATTCCCGCTGGAGGAGTGTGACAGTAAACAGGCAGGTCGTCGTCAAATGGAGCCTTTTATTAACCCGCTGGCTTAGTGGGGCTGAAGACTCCTTCATAGGGTTCTTCCTGTGGTCTTATGTACGCTATTTGAAGTGCTTTTTGTGTGGCACATTTCATGATGTTTTATGGATGCATCTCCCCCAAGTGGCTCTGTGAGATCAAAATGCTGATATCAATTATTACTGGGCAATTAATTCTCTTTTTGGATAGAATTGAGATTGTTTACTTTTACTAGTTACATAAAACCGGGCTGTCTTGCTGTAGGGAGCCTTTACTTCAGTCATCGTAGCCCATCATATTTGATGCAGCTCAAACCCAAAACCCAAATCATGGAGTATGTATTAATACCCTCCATATCGGAGCTTATTCTCGACATTCCCCCCTCGGTCGTCCCATTTAAAGAACAGCACTTGCGTACGTACGTGTGATTGCCTCTGTGTCTTTTGAATCTGCCTTGTTAGTGTGTCAGCATAAATCCTCTCTCTCGTGCTCGTTCAGAGATGAGCTTATGCAGACAAACAGATCCGTAACGCATTTATGGGAAATTAGACGCCCTGCCTCTAGGCCTCCATCCGTATGAGAGGATGGCAATAGCTCTTTGTGTGTCTGAAACATTGAACATTGCCCGTCAGTTCTTCTCCCTCACTCCTCCGAGTACGACTGTCTGCCATCCAGCCAGAAGGCCAGCATCAATTATAACTCTGCCCATAATGCTCATGTTTGAGCCTCCCAAAGCAAACGGCTTTGTAGCTCGTATTCGCAGAGCCGTCTCAGTATGTTCACACCACGCCTGTTCCTCGTCCACTTAGCTGCTGACTCGGGTGATTTCCCCACACAGGGACTAATCCCGCAGCAGCTAATTGATGAATGAACTGGGAAGAGTCGTTCGGCAGGTTTCCATCGCAGTTTTGTGCAGTTTTGTGTAAAATAGAAACGATGAAAGAAAAAAAAGTTGACGAAACACTATTGCGGATGGTCCATGCTTCCACTGAGTGATGTTATGCGATTCAAATTGGGTTTTTGCCTCCTGCAATAGTCTCCAAGACCTGATAAGTGTTGGCACAGTGATTTCGATTTTATGCACCACAATAGCCGCGGTAGTGTTTAATCAAATGCGAGGAGGGCACGTGATGTATGAGGGATAATGGGATGCACGCAATGACGGAAAGGCAAATCCCTTATGGGATTATGGGAGGTCCTTCTCTGCAATGATTTTACAGAGGTCCCGTGGATCCAAAACTTCAGAATGACCCGCTTGACATTTGGATCATGGCCGAGGGAGCCGGTTCCAACCGAGATGTGCAGCGCCATCACTCTGTATAATCTGGCTTGATTTAAATCGGGAAAAAATGTGTTTCCATTTCAATTTTGCGAAAAATTGCTTTGTCGAATCATCTGCGTATAAACTTTTTTGCCATATTTGAAAGTTTTTTTTTAAATTCAAGTGTTTCCATTACTCGTTTTTAGTTCGCAATTTCAAATTGTGCATTAACCAGGTTAATGGAAATCTGCCTAGTGAGGCTAAATTGAAGTGCTTATTATAAAGAACTGACAAGAAAAAAAACCTACTCATTCATGGAAATCTGTACATAGGTATACAGTTTGTATATATGCTTACAAAGTATATGAAAAAAAATCTCCCTCTCAGCCTTTTTCGGGTGGTGTGTGTCTTCCCCAAGCTCGGGTCCCCTACCAGAGGCCTGGGCGTTGGAGGGTTCTGTGCAGTATCTTAGCTGTTCCTAGGACCGCACTCTTCTGTACTGAGACCTCAGGTGTAGCTCCTGGAATCTGCTGGAGCCACTCTCCCAGTTTGGGGGGGGGGGTCACAGCCCCTAGTGCTCCTATTACCACTGGGACTACTGTGGATTTCACCTTCCACAGCCGAGCCAGTTCTTCCTTCATCCCTTGGTATTTCTCTAGCTTCTCATGCTCTTTCTTCCTGATGACTCTGTCGCTCAGGACTGCTACATCAAGGACTGTACCCTTGTGTATGCTTTCATTGGGGTGCAGGAGTTGCAGGGTAATTACTAGACTTAAAAGACTATGAGCTTGGTGCGTTTACAGGCGTAAAACACACGCTGTGCCGTCAGTATTCGTTAATGTGTACCGTCTCTTTAAGAGTCTTCTGGTCACTGATGACGTCACCAGCACCACATGACAATACAGGAAGTACAGTAGTCAACAGAACACCTGATAAAGCCTCGAGACGTTTTGTTCACGATGTCACTGTTCTCTACATACATTTCATGCGTTTGGATGCACTGTCGTTTTACTATTCTGCCACCCCTATACGCCCTGCATAAGCTGGCAGATGGGCAACTCCTCCTCCAATCACCACGCTGGAGAGGGTGCTTAGTTCCACTTCTTGTGCAGGGCGTATAGGGGTGGCAGAATACACTCACAAAACATTTTGCAAGATACAACCATTGATACCGATAGCTCCATTTACAGTAGCTTCCAATGTACAGTACACAGAACTCGCACACCTCAGCATGTCAGACTGTGTATATTGGCTGTCATGGCTCCCCTCCCGAAATGCTGCGGGGAAAACTGAATGTTACTCACCGACAGCACTGTGTACTTTAGGCCCACCACCCATGTGGTTGGTGGGCAGTTTATTAAATGTCTCCCAGAGTTCAGTTCTATTATTTGTGTCTCTCCTCCACCCCCCCTTTTTTTCAAATACCTTTTTTATGTCCCACCTATCTAATTAAAAAGTACACTTATCAGATGATTTGATTCTGGAGAGGTGTAAAATAACTCCACGATATGGAGAAGCTCGAGATAACCGCCAAGAGCCGGTGGAAGGAGGAATATCACAAAGAGGGTAAACGGAAAGAAAAAGGGAGGAGATCTGTCTATATTATGAAAGTCACTTTGACAACAATGAGCCTATCAATCAACCTCTCGAACAAAGAGCCACTGATAGCGTCTGGCGACCGCCTCCACATCTCTAGCTTACATCCTCCACCCCCCACCCCCCAACCCCGCTCTGTTTTAACATCCCTTGGATAATTTCTTGCAGATATTCTGTTTGTATGTGCCTTTTCTCCAGAATGGAAAATGGTAATCTTGGTCGGCCTTGCAGCAACAAAGAAAATCTGACAAATCTACTATCTAAAATCTGTAGAGTATCGCCCTTTTGATAGTCGCCTCTAACTTTATCAGAGTAATGATTTTGCACTTTTCCAGGGAAGTGACACTGTCACTCAGTCCATCACAACTAACTGACCGAGATAAGCGATACCGGTAAGGCACACAGCATAAAAAGATGTTTTACTCCATTGATAGATGATCGGCCCGATGTTTTGATTGCACTTTACGAGGATGTATACTCCACACATGCATTATTGATTATCGTAACAACCTCTAGGTTGTAAGTAGTGCAATAATTGTCTGTTATATTTCCTGCTACAGCTTCCTGGCATAGGGAATCTGCTGAGGGCAGAGAGAAAGCTTCTATAATTAGCCCTGCTAAAGTGACCGCGTCAGATTGGACGATAAGCTCGCCGCCCGTTTGCCATCTCCATTAAACTGTACTGTGTCTCCAGGCTGCTTCACGGTGGACTGGTGGGGCGTCGTATTTCCCTTCACACACCATTTAACCCACCTCTGAATGTTGTCAGATCAGAGGTACACAGTTTAAAATAAGCCTCCTACACATCTACTCTATGACTATCACACAGGGTTGAGTTCAAATCTGGCTGCACCAGAAATGGCGTTGGTGAATACTAGAGCTGTTCCGCCCAATGCAAATACAGTGGGGAAACTGATGCCCATTATCGATGGTCCATATTCAAGGGTCACATTGTATGGCTCGGTGCTTTGCCCCTGAGCTCCACCTCATTCATCTCTATTTCGTGATATGATACTAATCTCTCTTTCTCTCTCTCGCCCTCTCTCTGGCTCTTCCAAGGTGTTGCCAAGCCTACTGCAGAAGCATTGCTGTATCCTACCAGACGGGAACACAGGTAAGGGCAGTGGAGACGTCTCTTCTCAGCTAAACATGTCAGCCGCAAAGCGTTGGGACATAAGCGGTGTCAGACACTGGGTGTAAGGACTGTTGGTGCTGGTGGTGGAGAGGGTGGGGCAGAGTGTATTGGCCGGTCCGTTGGTGTCATTACATATCTGTGGATGCTTACCTCATGTCTGGGGCATTTGCTCTGACTGATGTTTTCCACACAGTTGAAGTTAACACTGATTACCCCCCCCCCATTAATTTTACCACAAATTGAGCAAGTTGCATGTTATCATTTTGGGGTGTTTCTTGCTAGACTTTTATTGCAGGTGCACAATACTACCGTTACGACGGTAACAGACTTGGATATCTGGTCATCAGTGCACTGTGTGGGGCTAGTCGTGTGGCCCTAACCTGTCTTCACGCACCAAAATCTGAAGGGGCTGGGGGGCAGTTGCTGAGATTTGTGATGTTGACAGGCTTGTTCACATCATTGCAGGTGTGAAGAGGTGGCTGATGAAATTGAAGAGCAGGGAGATATACTCAGGTACCCGGCCGCAGTCCACATAATAATGACTGTCTAGATTGTGTGACTCTCTCTCTCTCTCTCTCTCTCTCTCTCTCTCTCTCTCTCTCTCTCTCTCTCTCATGCTCTCTCTCTCACACACACACACACACTCTCTCTCCTGCGGTTATTTAAGGAGAATTGAACTCTCTAAACTTGATTTACAGCGAGACTCCATGCATGCCGGCTCCCCAAACCATCCATTCCACTAAGTCACCCTAAGCAGCGCTGCTCTGCATATTGTCTTCGCTGCGGTTCGCTCACGTGTCAGACTCATGGCCTGTTTTTCATCTCGGTACTTATTGCCTTGTGCTTTAAGCTTACTTTCCTCTCATATGATTTAGCCCACTCATCAGAAAACAGAGGGATTTTTTATTTATTTATTTTTGTGCTATTGTTGTGTCCGCCAGTAGCTCAGACATGAGTTGCAAGCTAGCCTCAAGTGTGAGACACTTTGTACAGAGAACAGCAAGGGCACAGCAACCTGGGCTTGCAGAGAGAAAGACATGGAAACTTGTAATGAGTTTTGGTGGTTGAAAACGGGAACTCCCTGTTATAGCGTATCACTGTGCAGCACCTATAGCAGCATGAAATTAATGTTTGATGGGGCATGTAGGATGGATTATCTGAACTTGAATGGATGAGGTGCTTGCAAAACCTCTAAAGCAAAGGTTTTATCTTTATTCTAGGCATCACAGTTCTTTGAGGGGGACCTGACACCTGTCAATAGGCGTGTGTGAGCGAGGGATTTCTCCTTTTGCAGTTCAGGAAAAGTTCAGTCGGGGCATCCGGGTAGTGTAGTGGTCTATTCCATTGCCTACCAACATGGGGATCATCGGTTCGATCCCTGTGTTACTTCCGGCTTGGTTGGGCATCCCCACAGACACAATTGGCCGTGTCTGTGGGTGGGAAGCCGGATGTGGGTATGTGTCCTGATTGCTGCACTAGCCCCTCCTCTGGTCCATCAGGATGCCTATTCAGGGTGGGGGAGGGGAAACTGGGGGGAATAGTGTGATCCTCCCATGCGTTACATCCCCCCGGCGAAACTCCTCACTGTCAGGTGAAAAGAAGCGTCTGGTGACTCCACATGTATCGGAGGAGGCATGTGGTAGTCTGCAGCCCTCCCTGGATCGGCAAAGGGGCTTGGGGCAGCGACCGGGATGGCTCGAAAGAGTGGGGTAATTGGCCAAGTGCAATTCTGAGAAAAAGGGGGGGAAATCCAACAATAGAAAATATAAAAAGAAAGAAAGAAAAGTTCAGTCACCTGCAGAAAAGTGTATGTGAGAAAACAAGTAGGAAATAAGACTAATAAAACTTGTTGTGGAACATTTATTAGCTGTACACTATGCTAACTTTGTCAGAGGGATGAGGTTCTCTTGAAATATTAGTGGAGATGACCTGGGGATGGATGTGGAGGGCCCAGGGGTGCAGCTCTCAGCTTATCTTAGAAGAAGGTGTTGTGACAGAGAACACCCCTATTAAAATAATGACCTTATTAATGTGGATGTCAAAGGCTTGGATCCCTCCCAGGGACGTCCATAGATTATGGGCCAAAACCATATTTTAGTGCAGCGTGTGTGTGTGTGTGTGTGTGCGCGCGCGCGCTTGCACATGCACGCTCATGGGTATGTGCGCGTGCATCTTGAGGCGACAGCAGCATCGGGCTTGACTGTGCTTTCTTCATTTTCTTCATTTTGTTTTTTAAGGAGGTAACTCCTCTTGGAAATTGAAGCCCTTTGATAGATTGCGCTGTCAGGGAGACACAGTACACCGGGGCGTCTCTTGTGTACTCAGCACCAGCGTATCAGCGTTTGTCAAGCCACTCCTACCGAAGACCCCAGATCAGCATTCACGGATCCGCGAATTTCATCCCCCAAGACGAGCCGCATGCGTCTGTCTCGTAACCTCCGCCAGGTAGTTTGGACTATTTGCTGTCCTTAACAATACGGTACAACAGCCTTGGTGCCCCCGACAGTTTCTGCATATATAATGTCTGTGCTGGCATTGTGTTTCCATGACAACATTGCTCGTAGTGTCAGAGGAGGAAAAGGCTGCATCGTGTCCGCGCCTAATTAGCATCGCCTCTTCCTGCCGATTGGGCGGTAAAGGACCGGGTGTATTTGCTTATGCTAACCCGATAGCCTCAATTGAGACCCGTATCTGGACGAGGAGGCTCGTTAATGAGGACCGCGGTGAAAACTGCTGAGAAACTCCGGCTGAGAAATGTTGTTGAAATAACATATTGGATGGCGGGGGCATATTAGCGGCTACCGAACAACGGTATGGGGAGAGCGTCTGCAGTATGATGAAGAAGAAGAAGAAGAAGAAGAAGTGACGTCACAACATACTTTAAATGCTTCTGCTGTAAAAAAATAATAATAAAAAGATTGGCATCTGCTTCTGCTTAATATGATGAAGACATTATCCTCTGTGTGTGTGTGTGTGGGTGTGAGAGAGAGAGAGAGCGAGCAATTGATCCGGGGGCGCCCTCTCCTGGGCAGTTTTCAAATCTCTCTCTATCCAACTCTCACACGCCCCCTCCTCATTGTCCTCGTCCCTCCTGCTTCTCTGACTAGCTCATAAGCTCCTGCGTGGAAACAGAGGAGGGGAGCCGATCGTAATCGTACACTCGTCCTTCAGTCGGTGTCTTTCTTCCCACCCTGTTCTGTGGCCAGAGACCGTTTCGTTGAGGGGTACTTAGCAATCTCACGCCAGATCCACAGACTTCTCTTATTTAAAGCCATTCATTATCGTGTGAACATGTTACCACCGTATTGGCATTCTTCAAGTCAATGCCAAATTCACGGCACCTTATTATCGCCTCTCCCTTGTCCCAGGAGGGCGGCGTCTCTCCAAGCGAGGCTTTAAAAACATCGACTTGCGATCCCCCCGCTTACATAACGTCCCCAGCACCGGCTTCCTGCCTTTCAGCTGGTTTTAAGACTCGTACATAATGAGGACATGCTCATTACTGCCGAATAAACACATGGTAATTGCTTCCTCTCTCTTTGTAATCAGCAGGTTGCGTTTATCGCAGCGTCTCACATTATCATGCCGCTGTTGCTATGATTCAAAAAGTCAGTCACTTAGCTGTTGCATCATGGGAAATTAATGCACCGCTTATCTGCCTGTGTTGTACTTTTTTTATACTCCTATATTGCTTTCACAGTGTTACACCCCGATCGATTTTTAGTTTTGTCTGACCCACCTCCCCGAAGCCAGTAAATCTCCCTCCCACACTGTACACACACACACATCCTTTCACAACAATGGCGTACTTGGTGTCCCCATTTTCGCCGTCAGTGCTGATGAGGTTTTGCTGGTCTGTCTCTGTTGTGAACAACAGCTACACCGTGGTGTGTGAGTTGCTGTTTCCCTGCTGTAATTTCAGCTGCGAAATTGCCGCGGCCCCGCCACACCTTTCACAAATGTATGGTATGCAAATCAGCTCCTCTCTGCCACCGGCCCCCTCCTATGTATTCGGGTTACGTGCGGTTTCAGAGATACGACAACTCATCACCACACATGCCACAGAAGCAATTTTAGAAGAAAAAAAAAGTATTGCCATCGTAGGGCCATTATAGCCGCCATCGCGGAGCTGTTCGACTCGTCCAATTAGGTGTCTGTGTTTTGCATTAGCAGGGCACCGCAAAACCTTTCCAGCAGCGTGTTCACGCGGCGCAATAATAAAAAAAAAGGAGTGAAAGCCGGTCATCAAGACGGAGAAGAGCAGACATGTGGTGTAGGAGAATATTGTAACGTGCATGGATAAGAAGACACGCTGGCTGCTGGCTCGCGGGTCTGATCCTTTAGTCGAGCGGTTAGCGATGTCTCCTGCGGTGCGGGCGATACGGGTTCGCTTCCCGGCCGCGGCAGCTCCTGTGGTTACGCTGTCCCCCGAATTCGGTACAATATGATGGAGAGGGACAACTGGGCCTCCGTATGGAGAAAGAGAGGGAGTGGGAGGGAGAAATCGAAAGGCAGGGATGAGAGAGACGCGAGGAGTTGAAGAGGGAGCGGACTCGCAGAGAAACAGCGTCTCCGCCGTTTCGGCAACGTCTAACCACAATCCCGGCTGTTAGGGTTTTAAGAAACGTGCTTAAAGCTCTCCGAAACGTGGCAGCAAAATACTGTTCTTCTGCCGTAACGACACGTGCCTGCTGCAAAACGCCACTCAAGTGGAGTAAGAGATGATGTCGCGAGGGCTAGCGCGGAGCCGTGCTAGCAGTTTGGTAAGCAGACAAATAAACACAGCACTTGCTCGATGTCGGAGCGAAAAACTCCATGTTGTGCAGTGCAAAAAGTACTACAGGCAAAAACGAGCTGTCCCTACTTAAGAGTTTTGGTTGTTTTGTTTTTTTTGTCCCTACTTAAGAGTTGAAATCGGAAGCCTTGCTGGGCGGGCACGGCGTTACGTCACGCTAGGGCCCATGGTGCATTGCGTCGTCGTTCCTATTAAGGTCAGCCATAACGTCACATATTGCTTGTGACCGAATGAAGCAGAGAGAAGACGAAACAGCTCACAACAAAAGTGAAGCTCTAGTAAAATTACTGTTGTCAGTATATATTGTAACGTGCATGGATAAGAAGACACGCTGGCCGCTGATTCGCGAGTCTGATCCTTTAGTCGAGCGGTTAGCGATGCCTTCTGCGGTGCGGGCGATACGGGTTCGCTTCCCGGCCGCGTAAGTTCCTGTGGTTGCGTTGTCCCCCCGAATTCGCTACAATATATATAATCCAGTGATTCAAGTAAATTCTTTATGAGACAGTACACGCCTTGTACCATGTACTGTCTCATAAAGAATTTGCTAATTTACAGCTCATGACCCATTTTTATGCTCTTGCTTTTAATTAATTCCACTTTATATTTCTTTGACTCATATTTTTTATCTTGTACTGTGGTTTCATTTATTGACTTGCTTTGTGTTGTTTTTTTGTGCCTAGGTCTGTGTTTTATTATTTTTAACTTATTTTATCTGTATTGTTGTTGAGTTTTATTGTTCCCTCTGTTTTTAATGTAAGGCACTTTGAGCTGCATTTTATGTCTGAAAGGTGCTCTACAAGTAAAGTTTATTATTATCATTTGTCCATCTAATACACGTGTTGCAGGTATTACCATATAAAAACTTACCGAGACACACATGGATGGTATTTCAGAATGGATTTTTTTTTCGGGGGCAACGGCCATCAGTAACATTTCTCATAGAACATTAGAGCCATTTGGACCCACTACCCATCCCAGAGTCCTTTCCTCCTGATTCCCGGTCCCTTACAGGCAACGCTGCCCCTCGCCACAGCCTGAAAGTGACGGATATTTCTTGGCCCGGAGATATCGCTCAAGGCCAAAAACCCTGAACCACATCAGTCTAATGGCTTCTCTCTTTACCTTGGTTAGCCTCCCGCTAGAGCGGCAGCCTGTCTGTCTCCATACCTCGGCGAGCCCTGTCTGAGCCCCATCACCCCGCTGCGCATCCCGTTGACATGGGAGTGAATCAGCAGCTGCTCTATTAGCCCGCGTAATTAATAGGCGAGCTGTTGCCTTCTCTCTTGGCGAGCTGAACCTGACTTTGAAAACCTGCCCCATGAGGCGCGCCCACACGTGCATACGCAAGCGTTCCCATTCTGCACACAGTTGTGCACACACACACACACACACGTGGTCTGTTTGAGCACACATACTGTTTCCACGTTCACAAACACACATGCGCATTCACACGCACACACATGCACAGCATCCTCCAGTGATCCTGACATCAATCTGTAACAAAGCGAGACATCCTGGGAGATCGTGCCTCCCTCAGATCGCTCTCAGAGGCCGTGATATCAACTCTGTATGCTTTTCATAAACTCGTGGGGGGGCAGACAGAGAGAGAGCGAGAGAGTGGGAGAGAGAGAGAGAATCAGAGAGACAGCGAGAGAGAGAGGGAGAGCATCTGAGAGAGAGTGACAGAGAGAGACTGAGACAGCTCCAAAGGGTAGACTACATGAGAAAGAGGGAGGATGAGGAAGCACAAGTGAGACTGCCTGATAAGGGGAGAGAAAATGAGACGGAGGAGGTGCAGAAAGAGTGAGAGCTGAAAGCGCAAAGCGGGGAGTGTTTTGTGTGTGTGTGTGTGTGTGTGTGTGTGTGTGTGGCCTGCCTGCCACAGCCTAACTGCTGTAGTTGAGTGCTACGCTATCTCTCCCCCTCAGCCATTTTACTTTCTGGTTTGAATCCTCTGCCCCCTCTCCTCCTCCTCCTCCTCCTGTGCTGTCTCCAGCACCGCTGAGGTGCAGCCACTGAACTGTTACAATAATGGGGCTCTCTGAAACATGGTCTCTTCCTCCTCTGGGCAAATTTCATCGTAAACAAATATGACATATAGGAACAACGGGACGCAGGCCAACTCGGCAAGATTTTCTAAACAATTCCCATCAGATATCAGAGACCCTGAATAAGACGTGTATACTGGCCGAGCTGCGACTCAGCTGAATATGAATAAGAAAGCTGCCCGTGTGCCAAATGGGATCGTAGAAAGTAAAAACGGGCCACTGACATGTGCGTTGCCGCCAGGGGTGTGGCAACACCCGCACTTTCACCAAAACATTATTCCATCCCCCCACTTTTTCCTGAGGTAGTCACTGATGAAACGAAACTGAGTTCCCCATAAATGCAACCCTATTGGTCAAGTCAGACTGACTGAACGGCGATCTGGCCAATCCCAGCCATTTGACCAACCCACCGGGCCATCGAAGAGTAAACAGTTGACGTAGGTAAGGTTACGTGCGTGCATTCAGAAACGGCGCTCCTGGCACTGGCCGCTGACTGTGATAACAGATTAGGGAATAACAGGTCAGAGGCATGAAATGGCCATTTGACTAGTTATCCATCCAGCCAGCCATTATCCGGACCGCTTAGCCTGCTCTCAGGATCGCTGGGATACTGGAGCCTATTACAGCAGTCATTGGGCAGCAGGCGGGGAGACACCCTGGACAGGCTGCCAGGCCATCACACAGGGCCGACACACACACACACACACACACACACACACACACACACACACACACACACACACACACACACACACACACACACACACATTCATACCTAGGGGCAATTTAGTATGGTCCCTGACCTACGTGTCTTTGGACTGTGGGAGGAAACCGGAGCCCCCGGAGGAAACCCACACAGACACCGGGAGAACATGCAAACTCCACACAGAGGACGACCCCCAAGACTGGACTACCCCGGGGCTCGAACCTAGGACCTTCTTGCTGTGAGGCGACCTTGCTAACCCCTGCGCCACCGTGCTGCCTTTAACTAGTTAGTAATGTAGATTTTTCTTGTGTAACTTTGTCTTGTTATGGGGTGTGTTAGCTGACATTAGTCATTCAACATAAAATAAATTGGCCATCCCAGTCGCTGTGTGAGTTCAATCATTCCAAATGCCAACAAAGTTAACACTAGAACGACCAGGGTTTCGCTCCTACCTGAAATGACCACGGGCGGTCAAATTGACAGCCGGTTTTTAAACTCGAGCTATTAATGCATTACATATGTTAGTATGTCTGTTAGGAAACAACTGACACCAAAATTAACATTTTAACAACTATAATGCTATTTTTAAACAATTTAAACTTCAGAGGGATGTGGTCGAACTTGAACAGCAAAATTGAAAAAGTGAAAATATTACCTGAAAAACAAAGACCAAGGATAGAGATGGAAATGTGCTGACAAGCGAGGAGAGTGTGCTGAGAAGGTGGAAGGAGTACTTTGAGGGGCTGATGAATGAAGAAAATGAGAGGGAGAGAAGGTTGGATGATGTGGGGATAGTGAATCAGGAAGTGCAGTGGATTAGCAAGGAGGAAGTGAGGGCAGCTATAAAGAGGATGAAGAGTGGAAAGGCAGTTGGTCCTGATGACATACCTGTAGAGGCATGGAGATGTTTAGGAGAGATGGCAGTGGGGTTTTTAACTAGATTGTTTAACACAATCTTGGAAAGTGAGAGGATGCCTGATGAAGATGAAGCATACTGGTACTGATTTTCAAGAATAAGGGTGATGTGCAGAACTGTAGCAACTACAGAGGTATGAATATGATCAGCCACAGCATGAAGATATGGGGAAGAGTAATAGAAGCTAGGTTAAGAGGAGAGGTGATGACCAGTGAGCAGCAGTATGGTTTCATGTCAGGAAAGAGCACCACGGATGCGATGTTTGCTTTGAGAATGTAGATGGAGACGTATAGAGAAGGCCAGAAGGAGTTACATTGCGTCTTTGTGGATTTAGAGAAAACATATAACAGGGTGCCGAGAGAGGAGGTGTGGTATTGTATGAGGAAGTCGGGAGTTGCAGAGAAGTATGTAGGAGTGGTGCAGGATATGTAGGAGTGGTGCAGGATATGTATGAGGGAAGTGTGATAATGGTGAGATGTGCAGTTGGAATGACAGATGGGTTCAAGGTGGAGGTGGGATTACATCAAGGATCAGCTCGGAGCCCTTACTTGTTCGCAATGGTGATGCACAGGTTGACGGACGAGATCAAGCAGGAGTCTCCGTGGACTACGATGTTGTGGTCTGTAGTGAGAGTAGGGTGCAGGTGGAGGAGAGCCTGGAGAGGTGGAGGTATGCACTGGAGAAAAGAGGAATGAAAGTCAGCAGAAGCAAGACAGAATACATATGTGTGAAAAAGGGGGGGGGAAAAACAGATTTTAAAGAAATTTATTTTTTCAAAATTTCAGAAGCCAAAAGTGCCCCAAATTGAAGAATCACCCACATACACTTCTGCCGCTCTTGGCGAAAAACAATTATGCTGCCCCTCTATTGGAACATATCATACCAGCAACAACACACAAACACCAATATGCCATACACATAATGCAAATAGTACAATGCAAGTGTGCTCAAAGTGTTAAAATATGCATGATGCAATACGCGGGCATTTTGCAGAGCCATATACAAATAACGCACCAAACAGGTCTGCATAATAACCCCATAACCTGGCTCCAAACTCTTTACAGCAGTCACGACAGCATGTACAGCGATTTTCCAAATCCAATTTCAACCCCTCAAACTAAAAAACACCAGTGCACATCTCTCCTATACACCACCTTCTCGTGTGCGTCAAACACCCACACATGAAATGTGCGTAAGCACATATCATCAGCTACTTACACAGGAGAGCAAGTTAAGCTTACTTTTCAAAAGTGTACACAGTGGGCATGTTTATTTATTTATTTATTTTGAAGACAATTGAACGCCTAATTCGCCTATATGGACGCCCTGAACCTATCGCGCAAATGTCACCATTCCAATATATATATATATATAACTTTATTTCCACCCCCATTGCCACGAAGTGCTTTGAAAGACTGGTTCTGGCTCACATCAAAAACATTACCCCCCCCCCACACACACACACACACATTCGACCCACATCAGTTCGCCTACTGTCACAAAAGGTCTACTGAGGATGCCATTGCCACTGCCCTGCACGTTGCTCTGACCCACCTTGAACTTAACAACACATACATCCGGATGCTGTTTATAGATTACAGCTCTGCCTTCAACACTATCATCCCCGCCAAACTAACCACCAAACTCCTCTCCCTTGGCCTCAACCCCTCTCTCTGTAACTGGATCCTGGACTTCCTGACCAACAGACCTCAGTCTGTTAGGTTAGGTGACCATACCTCCTTCACCCTGACCCTCAGCACAGGTGCCCCTCAAGGCTATGTTCTGAGCCCCCTCCTTCTCCCTCTTTACCCACGACTGCCTGCCAACTCACCCTTCAAATGTTATAGTTAAGTTTGCAGATGACACCACAGTCATTGGCCGTATCACCAACAATGACGAGATGGCCTACAGAGACGAGATTGAGCACCTCACATCATGGTGTACTACCAACAATCTTGTCCTTAATGTGCAGAACACAAAGGAGCTGATTGTGGACTTCAGGAGGTCTAGAAGCTGCAGCCACTCCCCCATACACATCAATGGGGTGGAAGTGGAGCGTGTCTCCAGCTTTAAATTCCTTGGAGTCCACATCAGCGAGGACCTTTCGTGGACATTAAACACCCAGGCCCTTGTGAAAAAGGCCCAACAACGCCTGCATTTGCTGAGGAGGCTAAGGAGCGCCCGTCTACCCCCCAAAATTCTCACCAACTTCTACCACTGCACCATAGAGAGCATCCTGACCATCTGCATCTCAGTGTGGTACGGCAACTGCACCTCAGTAGACCAGAAAGCTCTGCCGCGGATCGTCAAGGCGGCCCAGCATATCACCGGTACCCAGCTCCCAGCCATAAAAGACATTTATCACAAACGCTGCCTTCGAAGGGGTCTGAGCATCAGCAGAGATCCCACCCATCCCAACCATGGACTGTTCTCCCCCCTGCGCTCTGGGAGGCGCTACAGGAGCCTCAGAGCCCGCACTACCGGGCTCAAAAACAGCTTCTTTCCACAAGCTGTTGCCCACCTGAACCTTGCTACCCACTGAATGTCTGTAGATATTTTTAAATATTTTGTACTCCAGCTCTCTTTTAACTTATTTTTAGCTTTTGGTCTTCATGTGTGTACATCTTATACTGTGTCTGCTGTGTTTGTCTGTGTCTGTCTTGCACTGATTGGTGAAGCCACAGCCCTCATTTCATTTTTAACATGTGCCTGCACATTGTTTTTAATGACAATAAATTGAATTCAATTGAATTATTTTCCGATTTTTCAAGTTTTTTTGGAACAGGTATACAAGATACATGAACAACAAAATAAAAGAAAAAGTAGAAATCCCCTCAAGTCTCAAGCAATCGGGGGAAAAAGGACTATGCAGGGACTTCTTATTCCAATTCCACATAATAACTATGTTTTTGAAGACAATATAAAGTGGTGCACATATATCTGTATCAATATTGTAGTTACAGCCAGGTAAAAAGTACATTCAATAAAAGGGAAAACCTTCAATAAAGTCTGTGGAAGGACTCCAGGTCAAAGCAGTTTTTGCGGGTTTTACATATTTTATATCGGAGCTTTTCTAGAGGTAGAAAGGACAGCACCTCCCTTAACCACTGCAAAAAATGATGGAGCTTTATTCCACTTCCAGTTAAAAAGAATAAGTCTGCGAGCTAGCAATGAAGCTAATGCTAGAGAATTTGCCTGCAAAGTTGTGACCTTACAGTTAGGGGGCGGTATGCCAAAGATGGCTGTGTGAAAATCAGGGGTTATGGTCTGTTTACAGATATGTGAGAATACGTTAAATACCTGTCTCCAGTAACTGCTGAGAGAGGGGCATGCCCAGAACATGCGTCCCACCGAGGCTGCGAGGCTGCACCACAGACAGCCAGGGTCTGTGGTGGGAAAGATTCTGGCAAGCTTGTCCCCCCAAGTAGTGAAGACGGTGAAGCACCTTAAATTGAATTAGACCATGTTGTATGCACAATGAGGAAGTGTGTATACGAGTTAAGCCGTCCCGCCATGCCTCTCCAGAAAGCTCTACACCCAAATCTCTCTCCCATGCAGCTTTTGTGTTGTCCCAGGGTATCTGTTTTAATCCCTGCATCGGTGTGTAGATTATAGAGACACGGGTTTTCCCAAAGGGATCTGGCTCCAGAACAATGTCTAACTGGCTCCTGGGTGGCAGATAAGGAAACGAGGGAAACACTCTCTTGGCAAAACTTTGGATTTGAAGGTACCTAAAACAAAACGGGGCGTGGGTATGTTATGGTCTTTGGCGTTCCAAATGAGGTGAACGTTGCATCTCTAAATAAATCGCAGAAAAGCACAAGTCTGTTTCTATGCCAGTGTTGAAGTGCCTTATCTAACACAGATGAGGGGAAGAATTGATTATTTGCTACTGGAAAAAGCCCGCTGGCATGCTTTAATCCAAAATGCCTCCTAAACTGTGGCCATATCCTCAGTGAAGCTTTAACCACCAGGTTAGTTATTATGTGGTAGTGGAGGGGTGAATATCGGTAAAGGATTGGATAAGAGCTCCATGTGAACCCAACCTGTACCCTGCTGATTCTTATATGTAAGAGTTTTACAATGTCGGCAGCCCAGTAGTAACAAATAAAGTTAGGCAAACCTAATCCCCCCTGTCTCCTTAGGGACCTCCAAGTATATTTTCTTCATCCTGGGGTTTGAATTGTTCCAGATGAATGATGAAATTAACCTGTCTAGTTGTTGAAAGGTTGTCTTAGGTATGAATATAGTAGGAGTCATTTGAAAAAGATAGATAGATCTGGGTAAGACTGTCATTTTAACTGTATTACTGAGGCCCGCTAATGAAATTGGTAGCATTGACCACTTTTTAAAATCTTGTTTTGTTCGTCATAATAGTGTTTTAAAGTTATGGTTATATAACCATAACTTTAAAACATTGTATGGGTGACTTTGATTCCTAAATATTTTAACACATTGTGTTCAAGTTTCAATGGAAAGCTAGAGTAGTCTCTATCGGTGTGGTTAACGGAAAAAGCAAGCTTTTTGAATAGTTTATCTTATAACCTGTACGTTCTCCTCAATTCTCAATTACCCCCACTCTTCCCAAGCCGTCCTGGTCGCTGCTCCACCCCCTCTGCCGATCCGGGGAGGACTGCAGACTACCACGTGTCTCCTCCGATACATGTGGAGTTGCCAGCCGCTTCTTTTCACCTGACTGAGGAGTTTCGGCAGGGGTACGTAGCGAGGATCATGCTATTTCCCCCCCCCCCCCAGTTCCCCCTCCCCCATGAACAGGTGCCCCGACCAACCAGAGGAGGCACTAGTGCAGTGACCAGGATACATACCCACATCCAGCTTTCCACCTGCAGACATGGCCAATGGTGCCTGTAGGGACGCCTGACCAAAGCTGGAGGTAACACAGGGATTTGAACCAGCAATCCCCGTGTTGGCAGGCAACGGAATAGACCGCTACACTACCTGGACGCCCACCATTCCAAATTTGTTGTGTGGGCGCCCCATGCCGCTACTGCATGTAAGTGGAGTTATGGTGAGATGGGCTTGCTAGGTCTTTGCTTTGGAAGGGAACAAAGCTAATACTGCTTAATACTATGTATGGTATATGGATGCTGGTACATGCATTATCACGGGGAGCAGGGCATGGTGCCACATGGTATATGGATGCTGGTACATGCATTATCACGGGGAGCAGGGCATGGTGCCACATGGTATGTGGAAGCTGGTACATGTATTATCACGGGAAGAAGGGCATGGTGCCACATGGTATATGGATGCTGGTAGATGCATTATCACGGGGAGCAGGGCATGGTGCCACATGGTATATGGATGCTGGTAGATGCATTATCACGGGGAGCAGGGCATGGTGCCACATGGTATATGGATGCTGGTACATGCATTATCACGGGAAGAAGGGCATGGTGCGGTGTTCATGTCCCACCCTAGAACCCCCCCACACTTAAAATCGCTGCTCCGCCCCTGGCCACTGAGCAGGTTAAACTAATTGAAATATCTTTCGTCAACGTTCCAATTCCACGCATGCATGTGAACATCTAAAATAACGTCACCTAAAGATGCTTTGACCGTTAATCATGTGTGTATGGATGTTTGTGCACACACACTTTTGTGTCCATGTGTAACAGACACGGTGCTTGATTTGTGTCTGTATATTTGATTATCCATGCATGTGCAGGGTCTGGGGAGTTGTATTGGTGAATTACATAGCGTCTGTTTGGGGTGGGGGTGGGGATGGTGGTGGGGGGGGCAGTGGAAAACAGAGGGCTGTCTGTCTGGTCTCGTCGCCAACGTAATGAGCGGTTCAGGGGCAGGCGTTGCTCCAGCGCTGAGTCACTCTGCTCCAAGATGCGTTCATATGTAGACCTGTTTATTTTGTTGTGTTGACAATGCTTTAATATTCTCTCTCAGCCCATCCAGCCCCTACCCCCCCTCCCTCCTCATCCCCTCAACTGATATGCATGCAAACAGCCTCACACACACACACACACACACACACACACACACACACACACACACACACACACACACACACACACACACACACACACACACAGAAATAATGACGGCGTTTTCATTAGGATGCAATCAGTCCACAGCTTATGCGTCTCTACTAATGGGTGACACAGAAGCATAGAAGGTCCATTTTTGTTCTCATTTTGGATGAGCTATGGACTCCATCCGGGCAGCCTATACATTTAATATCTCATTACAAGTTTTCCCTCTAACGAGGAGAGCAGAAACGAACCTCTGCCTCCCTCCACTGCTGATCTGAGACGGGCAGTCGAGGAGGGAGCGACTTAAGAGGCAGAAATGGGAGCAGTATAGGTAGAGTGAGGATGGACTGGGCAGCACTGAGATGGAGGTATAAGTAAAGACAAGTTTGTATGGGAATGTGTGTGTTTGTTTTGAGGTTGTTGTTTTTTTTTTGCATGGAAAGGCGAGAGGGCAAGCGAAAGAGACAGTCATGCTCGCTCTAAAATTTGTCTTGGGCAGGGAGCATGGGGGCATGAGAGGAGAACTGCATGACTTTCATCTTAACACTAACCGTCCTGAGGGACTTGTCAGACAAAATTGGGGCTTTAAGGCGGGAGGAGAGGGTGATGATAAAAGCCCATCTCAGCCTGAAGTCTTTTGAGTGGTTGGCTGACTAGCTAAGATAGGGCAAACAAGTCCGTGTGTGTGTGTGTGTGTGTGTGTGTGTGTGTGTGTGTGTGTGTGTGTGTGTGTGTGTTTGTGTGTGTGTGTGTGTGTGTGTATGTGTGTGTGCCCACTCCAGCCTTGGCTCCTGCATCCGATGTATCTACACCTACTCCGACAACACCATCCCAGTCCTGAGTCCTGTCCAGTTTTCTTTACTTACCCATTTCCCCCACAGCTATTGTTAATTTTCCAGTTGGTTTTCTGTGTGTATTGAAGTTCTGCTCTTTGCTTTGTTGACTGTCAGAGCTACTGTCTTCTGTCCTCGTGTCTTCCTGTTACCCTTCGTGTTTCCTACCACTAAACCTTCTGTTTTTGCATCAGCATTTGGGTCCTTCATTCCTGCACCCCCGGTGACAGACCATTCCTGGACCCAGTGGACACTGTCTCTCCTGTTTCTGACTCCCCCCGCAGCCGAGGTCTGCGTCTTGAGTATCCCTGCGGCCGAGGCTGCCGTCCCTGGAGTCCAGTGTCTGTCTATCCTGACTCCCGCTCTTGCATCCGTCCATCTGCCCTGTCTCCCATCCTGCTGTCTGTCTGCCTGCCCTGTGGTCCTGCACAGCCGTTCCAGCATCCTCCACAGCTGAAACCGCTGTTCCCGGTTCTCCTGTAGCCGAGGGCCGCCTCGGCTACTTCCTGTTGCCGCGGTTGCTGCTCTGATTCCCCCGCGGTGAAGCGGCTGTCATCTGTTCTGGCGTCCCTGTGCCCTCTGCAGCCAAAGGCTGTGCCCCTGTCATGGCCGTTCTGGATTTTTCTCGTAGCCGATGTCACCGTTCCTGATAACCCTGTAGCTGAGGGCTGCCTCTGCTTCCCCACGTCTGTTTCCACCCCCTCCCGCCCCACTGCGAAGCTGCTGTTCTGTTACGTGACACTTGTTATTTCTATGCGGAAAAAAAGCTAACATTGGGTCTTTTATTTTTTTGTGTGTGTATCCAGCCAATTACCCCACTCTTCCGAGCCGTCCCGGTCGCTGCTGCACCCCCTCTGCCGAGCCGGGGAGGGCTGCAGACTACCACATGCCTCCTCCCATACATGTGGAGTCACCAGCTGCTTCTTTTCACCTGACAGTGAGGAGTTTCGCCAGGGGGACGTAGCACGTGGGAGGATCACGCTGTCGCCCCCGAACAGGGGCCCCGACCGACCAGAGGAGGCGCTAGTGTAGCGACCTGGACGCACACTCACATCCGGCTTCCCACCTGCAGACACGGCCAATTGTGTCTATAGGGACACCCGACCAAGCCGGAGGTAACACGGGGATTTGAACCTGAGATCCCCGTGTTGGTAGGCAACGGAATAGACCGCCATGCCACGCGGATGCCTAACATTGGGTCTTTAACGTTAGGTTTCTAGACCTGGTTACGCACCTTTATTCGTGTGCGTATGTTTCCTCATATGTGTGTTTGTTTGTGTGGCATATAGCCAAGCTCATTACTTAGGCCGTGTTTGGCATCAGGTAAAGAGGGTACAATACAACCCCAAATGCTACACATCCATTTCTTCAGTATCCAGTATCCACACAGGCACTGTATTGCCTATATACTGTACCTCTTTTCACCTACTGCATCAATTTGTGCACTATTTTTCCCACAATCCACCCATTTAATGCAACTCCCCCATATTGATATTCACTAAGTGGCCATCTTGGCATGTCAAAGTAGGTTATGATTAGTAACTTGAAGGGAATGACGTGTTTTCCGATGGGGGGGGGAACTCGAGGTGGTGGTGTGTGTGTGTGTGTGGGGGGGGGGGGGAGTTGGAGGGGCCGGTTATAACTCCTGCTTAAATAGTCTGTTTTAGCCAGGGGGTCATGGCATTTTTCGCAGGGGACAACATGTGTACTGTTTTACAAGCTGTTGTTAACTCCCAGTGTTGACCTCATCTATGTGGCGCTTTATGAGACACGAGAACAGTGACAACGCTGTGGACAAGATGTTCCCGATCAAAGAACGTCTGCAGACAAACTGTACAAGCTGAAATTTATGTAGCCAGAGTAGTCCGCTCAGTCTGCATTTTATCTCATGTACCATGGTGTGCGGCTAATGGTGTGTTTTATTTTGGAAATGGGGAGTTGTATTTTGCCTCATGAATAATTCTTTTTTTTTTTTTTTGTGGATTTTACCCCTGTTTTTCTTCCCAATAGTATTCGGCCAATTAGCCCATTCTTCCGAGCCGTCCCGGTCGCTGCTCCACCCCCTCTGTCGATCCGGCGAGGGCTGCAGACTACCACATGCCTCCTCTGAGGCATGCTGTTCCCATGCCAGACGGACATACAGCTGGTCAGAATGCTGTCTATGGTGCCTCTATAGAACGTGATGAGGGTGGGTGGGTGGGTGGGTGGGGGACTCGCCTTCTTCAGACGCCGCAAGAAGTGAAGATGCTGCTGGGCCTTCTTGGAGAGTCCAGTGACATGTGAG
Source organism: Lampris incognitus (assembly GCF_029633865.1). Classification (NCBI taxonomy): domain Eukaryota; kingdom Metazoa; phylum Chordata; class Actinopteri; order Lampriformes; family Lampridae; genus Lampris; species Lampris incognitus. Next base: position 14,959,762 of record NC_079226.1, read on the forward strand.
GACCAGGTGAGGTCCTCTGTGATGTGAACTCCCAGGAACTTAAAACTGCTGACTCTCTCCACGTCCATACCATTGATGGTCAGAGGGGTATGGTGGGCGCTGGTCTTTCTAAAGTCAATAATGACCTTAGTTTTTCCGATATTTAGGGAGAGGTTGTTTTTTTTGCACCTCGCCGCCAGTTGATCCATCTCCGCTCTGTATGATGATTCATCATTGTTGCTGATGAGACCTACCACTGTGGTATCGTCAGCAAACTTTATAATGAGGTTGGACATTAGATTAGATTAGTTGATCGGTTGGACATTAGATTAGGTTAGATTAGTTGATTAGATTGGATTAGATCCACGGACAACAACCAAACATCATATCACCACATAGAATGATTTCCCAACAACTCTGTAATGACACAATTGATTATCTGGTCCAAGTGAGAAGGATCTAATGTCCTCTAATGTCTCTGTAAGTCATCAATACCACTGAACACCAGAGCCAAGCACCCTCTCTCTTTGTGCCCAGTCCCTTCCCACTGAACGACATGCAGGTTTAAATCGAGTTTATACCCCGGTGTGTACAAATAGCACTGAAAGTAAAATTTTCCAATTAATCTTCCTCCTATCTGTGCTTCCGTCCCTCTCGCTCTCCCACTCATTCCCACATCTCTATTTCAGCTCCCCGCTGTAGCCAGTCCATTTGTTGTGCAAAGAGGTGTACACCGCTTTCTGCCAACACAGCAATTATACTAAAGTGTCGCCATTCATTTCAATCCCAATTATCAGTGCCGAGGCTATGCTGAATAGATGGCTCTCATTTGGCAGCCCAGCGCTCTCTGACACCCAACAGGCAAGTCTAATTGAGGCCCACCTGCATGGCTGCTCGCACCGAATCTCGTTGGTCGTGTTTCCTCTGTACCTGCTACTTTTTATTTCCCCCGTCTTTCATCTCCCCTCTTGTCACTGTTTGTCTCTCCTGCTCATACACACACGCACACGCACACACACACAAACACACACGTACATGCACACACATATTCAGACGCGACATACCTCTAACAATATGCAAAACATGTTTGTGGAGCTTTTGTGGTGTCAGAGCTCTTTTGAGAGGGATTATAACTCACTGCGTCACCTCTAATCGAAGAGAAATAGTCCCCCCGTCTTGACGGTGCTGTGCTTCTGACTTTTAGGTATTGTCACATTCACAATGTTTTTTTTTCTCATTGCTGTGACAGATAACAAAGAGCATGCCTGGTAAGAAAACAGAACTGGCTTTCAGAGGAAGTGACATTATCTGTGGACGGACTGTGGCCGATAGACCAGAGACTGGCTGTCGGGAGAGGCTGGCGGTGATTAGATTAGCCCGGATAACAACCACAACAAAAACAAAGTAGAAAATCAAATACCATCAACCTGCTTTGTTATGGGCTATCTTCTCTGGTGTTTAATGATGCAAAGGGGGAAAACAGACAAGTGACAAATTAAATGTTCTGGTGTAGATTGATGTGTAGATTCAGAGACGGGCAAATTAAACATGAACTCGAGCCTTGAAGACCCTGAAAAGTCAGTCTGCCAGTTCAACACAACTCCATCCAATACGGAATAGAGATAAAGGAGAGGACAGATTTTCATTTTGGTTGAAGTCACTGTGGACTCCATCAGTGGCTCTCAGCTCCTGTCCCCGGGACCCCATAGTACTGCTAGTTCTCTATACTGCCAGGTATGCTGTCTTTCAGGGGTTGCACTATAATGAATGAAATGAAAGCCACTTCATTTTTTCATCGTACGGTACAGCAAATTTGTTCTCTGCATTTAACCCATCCTATTGTATAGGAGCAGTGGACAGCTGCAGTGCCCGGGGACCAACTCCAGTTCTTCTTTCCACTGCCTTGCTCAGGGGCACAGACAGGAGTATTTACTCTAACATGCATGTGTTTTTGATGGAAACCCACGCAGACATGGGGAGAACGTGCAAACTCCACACAGAAAGGACCTGGGACGGCCTGGGGTTCAAATCCAGGACTTTCTTGCTGTGGGGCAACAGTGTTAACCACTGGGCCACCGTGCCGTCCCAATTAATTATTCATGATCCATCACTGTGATGGATGGTCTTGTAAAAACTCCATCAGTCTATTTTTACCTGTCATATTGTTTTCATGGCGTTATTATTTTTCCCACCTGGATTCCCGGGAAGACCCGCCCCTAATCTATCTCTGATTGGCTAACCGTATCCCTAACCCCACCCTAACCCTAACCTTAACCAACCTAACCAACGGAGGTAACGAGTACTAGCCAGTCAGAGGCAGAGTTCCCGGAAAACGGGTACGAAAAAAAATCACGAAGGAAACGCACTCGGAGCCGGCTGACGTCATCGAAAATAGCGCGCGAATTTAGGCAACGGAAGTGGCGTGGCGATGTGGCGAAGGCGCTGTCCGTGCCTGGAGCGAGATGGCACGAGATGCCACGAGATGAGACTTTTACTGGGGCAGAACGTGCGGTAGAAGTGGCTTGCGAGCGAAGCTTCTCTCCTCTGAAATTCATCAAGCGTGGGCTCACCATCTCAGCGCCACCTTGAGGCTTTTATGCTCATGGCTACTTAGCGAGACGTGTTGGCTCCGCACGGTGACCTGGCGTCGCTGAGAGAAGTGAGGTGCTGCAGAATTGCTCATTTAAGGAGGTAGGACACGTGTTTATCTTCATTCTATTCTATGACTTGCCTACTTACCAGTCTTTTCGCAAACACATTTCTTCCTGTGTTATTTCTTTTACTGGTCAAATGGCTCCGGAGATTCTTGCCACCTTGCTGCCAGTGGCATTGTGCCAAGTCGTGCTCCTAGCCAGCCTCCTAAGAGCAACACGTTCCGTTCTGTTTTACATCTATTTTACTACTAAAGTTATTATTATAAATATTGTATGTAGTGTGGATGGTGGTGTATAGCTGGGGGGTGGGGTGGGGGGGGGCAGGTGGGCCGTTTTGAGTAAAAATGTCCAGGGCCATTTTTCACTCCCAGTCTGCCCCTGGCTTTGTGGACATATACATTCTTGGATTTGGCAAAAAATAAATAAATAAATAGGCCTTTTTTTTAAGAAAAAAAGCTAAAATGGACCGCGCCCTACTAATTGGCAGGAAAATCAGTCAGGTAAGGTTTTACTCCAAAAAAAAACCCCAACAAAGCCGATATGTTGATTTCATCAACATGATGGATGGCCCTCAGAATCATCTGTCAACACTTAAAATTCAGTAAATGGTAGAACATTCTCGGTTAATGCAAAATCTGCCGTCTAATCAGGGAGCGTTTTGGATCCGGAACAACTGGTGAATGTAGATTTCCTGTCAGAATGGAAAACCAGTGCTACTGGGGGGGTCCTGACTGAGGGCCGGGGTTGAGGACCACTGAACCAGACATATAAAGGACGGTGTCCAGCTGGAATACTGTCGATACCTAGCCCCCACTAGAAACCCAACATAGATGCACAACAGTTTGGCAATGCTATTATAATAGTTATGCTGTCTGTCTGGACATTTCAGTGACAGTAAGTGTAACTGGTCCAAAGTTCACATGCAATGTCCTTCAGTAAAGTATAATTATGCATAGTGCTCTTTACACATAAAGAGACCACAGCAATGTTTACACAGTGTAAATGCAAGGGCTTTTTGTTATAGAGGTGACTGTAAACTTACAAACCCATAAGGGGGAAAAAAAGACATTTGGACTACTAGGTGAAGTTTGCCTGATACACCTTGCCAGGCATTCGAACAGCTTCTCCAGCAAAAATGTCACTTGCAAGTTCCATTTGAATGCTTTCGTTTTTGTTTTGTTTTTTTGAGTATTCAACTCCTGTGTTAAGGTGTTCTTTGAAGAAAGAGAGGATTTGGATGACTCATACAAAGCTTGGTACTCAGCAGTGTGTCCTGGTGCTAGACCTGCATTTGACAGTTCCCCCATTCATTCCCTGTAAGGCTCAGTTGACTGTTTGAGGAAGTTTCCGTTGTTGATGGGTATTTGGTATCTCTGTGCCAATTCAGCACTGTTTTCTGGCTCCCCCCCTGTGAAAGAGGTCTATCTATTTTGGGAGTGGCACACAGATGCACTGCATCACTATATCCATGGGCTGATTACACTGCAATGTTTACCAGCATTTGCATAATGTCTGTGAAACAGATGACATCATTATCAGACATAAAAAACTTTCCTTTCCCAGGCTTATTTTAATCCATAGGTGACCTCTAAGCACGTCTGTTATGCTGATTTGAGTATTACTCGCGTCACTGGTGGTGATCTACCAACTGCGCACTTGCACTGTTTGCACTTGTCATGACATGCACTCATGGCTATGATAACATTTACTATTCAGTACTCTGAGAAGTCTGTAGGCTCACACACAAACCTATCTGCTAGACGTTAACTCATACGTGTCTGCTAAACGAGAACATGTAAAATGTTTCATGTGTCATAATTAACATCGCCCTATGTAACGTAAACGCTGACGTTAAACTTTTGCTCTTTGACTCCTATCTGTCATTGACGTCCAGCTTCATATCCTGCTCTACCTTCTACCATCTGTGCCTGCCGCACTCCATTGCCTCTTTTGCCCCTTTTTTTGGTCTCTGTGACCATAAGGTTATTTCTAGGCTATGTGCACTTTGCCACAAGCCTCCACCAGGCAGCCAAATGTCATGCTTCTCCAACTCTCGCATCCACCCAGCCGGTACTTTGTTGAGTGTAATTGAATGTGCTTATACCTACAGGGACATGGAGATCAAGGCCATTCCTTCCACTGACCATCTTCCATGCAAGCCATTGTAAAAATAGCGTGAATTCTCCCCAACTGTGTTATGGAGGAATTCCTTGAGGGAGTAGTGGTGGTAGTTTAATTGTAAAAAGGGGACGTTGTCAGAGTCATTGCTGTCCTCCTTGTTTATGGGACAGATAGAGTAAGGCTGCTGCCAGATCTTGGTTTGAAGTTATGTCCAACTCGGGCGTGTATTACGCCGAGTGTGTTTGATAATTTCTGCCATTTCTCTTGATTTGTCATCAGTCGCTGTTCTTTGTCCGGGAAAATCATTATTTTTTGGAATAACCTGCCTTTTCTCTTTAAACGTTTTTTTTCACATCACTACTCACAAATTGGCACTTCTTATTGTAGCGAAATCCACCACAAATCCCTTTATCAAGGGAGCAGGTAGAGTGGTCGCCCATTATGCTGTTTGTTTAAGGAGATGAGGGGGGTGGAATGTATGGCTCATTGAAAATCCTCAGGCATGACGGAGGGCACACTCCCAATAAAAGCTCCAAGGGTGGCAGTGCATGTGTGTACTACTCTACATAGAGAGAGAGAGAGAGAGAGAGAGAGTGTGTGTTTCGTTGTTTATCTAGACGCGAGTAAATGGAAAAAGTCCAGATCACCTACCTCGTTTTGACATTTCTGTCCCCATGAGAAAAAGGCTTATTTCTGGGCTAGGGGTTAGATTTAGGATGGGGATTACAAGTGGGATTGTGGTTAAATTTAGGTCTTGTATTAAATCTAGGCATTAGCATTAGGCTCAGGGTTAAAGTAAAGGGTTAAGGTTAGATTTAAATTTGGGGTGTTTTCAGATCACTGTAGGGTTGGGGTTAGTGTTGGGGACAGGGTTAAGGTTAGGGTTAATTTTGGGATTTTGGAAATAAGATTTTGAAAATTCTTGCCCCCACAAGGATATATAATCAAGTGTGTGTGTGTGTACCAGGTTTTTCTATCGTAATGGGGACCACATGTCCTCATTAGGATACAAAAACCTGAAACTACTTACCTTGCGGGGACATTTTATGGGTCCCCATGAGGAAAATGGTCTATGGCGACAGGCATGGCCACAAGTCTATGAATACTGGGATGGCGTCCAGCGCTTTACTTGTGCCCCCATCCATAGGGTTAGCAGTTGTCAGGAAGGGCATTTGATGTAAAATTTTGCCAAATCAGTATGTGGCTTTACAAGACGATACCGGATCAGTCGAGGCCCGGGTTAACAATGACTGCCATTGGTGCTGTGCCATCACATGGTACTGATAGAAACTATAAAATCCACTGTGGCGACCCCTGAAAAACAGGGGAAAAGCCGAAAGAAGGAGATGAGGAGCCGGTTTCATGCCATAAGCAATCATCAGCTGTCAATCAGCTGATGATTGCTTATGGCATGAAACCGGCTTGTGCTGTCTCATAAAGAATTTATTTAACTCACTGGATTATATATATGGCGGCACAGTGGCGCAGTGGTTAGTGCGGTGGCCTCACAGCAAGAAGGTCCTGGGTTTGAACCCCGGGGTTGTCCAACCTTGGGGGTCATCCTGGGTCGTCCTCTGTGTGGAGTTTGCATGTGTCTGTGTGGGTTTCCTCCGGGTCCTCCGGGTCCTCCGGTTTTCTCCCACTGTCCAAAGACACATAGGTCAGGTGAACTGGCCATACTAAATTCTCCCTAGGTGTGAATGTGTCGGCCCTGTGATGGACTGGCGGCCTGTCCAGGGTGTCTCCTTGCCTGCCGCCCAATGACTGCTGGGATAGGCTCCAGCATCCCACGAACCCAATTGGGATAAGCGGCTTGGATAATGGATGGATATATATATATATATATATATATATATATATTTATTTTTTTATTTTTTTATTATTTTTTTTGCCTGGAGCCCTGCTACATACTGGGACTTTAATTAATTTCAGTCCTGATTATGATTTAACACTTTGTTACAGCTCAGCTGAAGCCAAAGAGATGACAGACGCCATTGGCTCTGTTTCCTTTTGCTCAGTTCAGAGGCCACACTGAACATAATCAAATGTTCAGGAATCACATTAAATCATAAATCTACTCGGGTCCTGGCTTGACGGTTTAGGCATGTGCCAAGACAAAGCGTCGTGAGGAGCCTCTGGAGCGGCTAATCCAAATCCCTGTACCTCTGTGATGTTATGGCCATTTGACACCATGCTTGCACCTTCAGTGATGCAAAACTCTCTTCTGCCACAACTTCAGTACGAGTGTCACCATGAGCCTCCCTGCAGGGACAGAAGGAGAGGAACCAATGAATCCCCTCAGATGTCGTGAAAGTGATGCACAGAAGAGGGTCGTGGCGGGAAATTATTGGTGATGAGGATGTTAGAACATTTCTATGGGTTTTTTCTTTTGCTTGTGGCACCTGTTTTATTTGCTGCTTCACTTTAGGTAGTGTTAATGGTGACTCTTAGTGAATTTGGAAGATCTGAAAAAGATCTGGATCACGGGTGGAATTTTGTAATTAGCAGGAGATACTTAAAAATATGACAGCCCAGTAATTCACCCGCTTTATACTTTCCTGCATGGGAAAATAAACCAAAACTTAAGCATCTGGCATGACATCGCCTGACAGAGTGCCCGTTAAAAGGTGGTTTTTATGGAGCATATCAGATTTTTTTAGGGTGGTGGGAAGGAGGTGGGAAAAATTACATTTTCTTATTTGTTTTCATTGAGCTGGAACAAAATCTAAGACATTAGTAATTTTTCTTCTTGCCATTGACTACATTTGTATGCAGCATTTCAATATTATCCTCATTAGGATAAGAGTCAGTACACAGTGTTTATCCCTAGAACTACAAACCTCAACCACAACAAGTAATTCAAAGCTGCGTTCCAGGTAAACAACAACAGCCCATGAAAAGTAAATATGGTAGAATGAGGCTGGGTCTTTCCTTCATCATGAACTTATACCTCGGCAAGTGGTGCGATTCCTGGAAATGAGAGCATCGCTCACTTCAAAATGATTTCCAAAGGGATGTCTGATCAACAGGGAGAGACCCAAGGAAAGCTCTAAGGAGACCTTGCGTGTATTTTTGGTCAAAAGCTGCTTTGCTAGTAGCATTATGCATGATAGCATAACTTTTCCCCAGTACACCAGCGCTCATCAAGGTAATAACAGTAAAGGTTTTTAGAAGAGGAAAACACTTTGTCATCGTACATACAACAAAAGTCATTCTCTGCATTTAACCCATCCTATTGTATAGGAGCAGTGGGCAGATGCAGCACCCGGGGACCAACTCCAGTTCTTCTTTCCACTGCCTTGGTCAGGGGTGCAGACAGGAGTATTAACCCTAACTTGCATGTCTTATCTTCTCCGATTACAGCCTGCCTTCCCGGGCACTAGCACACGTGTGTTTAAAAGCTAGTGCATAAACTCTGTGTCGGTCTATGGTGTCACAACCGTGCCAGTGTATGTTTTCCAGAATGGCGCCCTTCATCAATGTTAATCGCTGTGTCGCCCTTGCCAGGACCAGACATCCACAGCCCACATGTTACAAAACGGCTTCAGAAACAAATATTGGTTTTCCCAACCAAGGGAGGGTCGGGCTTGAGAAAACAGCATTTCTCCTAAAGCAATAAAGGCTAGACAGTCATGAAGACAGATGGAGGTTATCCTTCCTATCTAGTGTGTGTCCGATGGCTCGGGCCCAGAGAAGGCCCTGCTGGGACCGCCACAGGGGGGGATACGCACACAGGACTCTCGTTAAGACGGCCTTAATGGCATTGCACTATCGCACACCTGCCTCAGCAGAATATGGTCTCAGGATTTGAGGCTGGGGAGTGTGTGTGTGTGTGTGTGTGTGTGTGTGTGTGTGTGTGTGTGTGTGTGTGTGTGGACACGCCGAATCATTTCAAATAAATGGACTATGCTCAGCAACCACACACGGTGCCATATGTTTAAGGTTACTCACAGCTGACGCTCACACATCATTGTGTCTCTTTGTGGCCATGTGGCGGGATGACATCTTGAGGAAGCATCTGTGCTAGAGGTAGCTAATAATACTTCCTCTTTAACAGCGGCCGCTAAACGGCTCAGGCATTAAATGTAAAGTGTCTGCTGCGTTAAGCGTTGACAGGTATTACATCCAACCTGGGGGGAGGGGGGTTGATTGGTGTCTGTTTGGGCTGAACAGACCAAAGAATGTCTGGCATATGGCTTTCATCATTATCAAGAGCTGCAGTGAGATGGAGGTGGAGGCATTTGAGTGTTGAGGCATAGTGTTCACTTAACATTTACCCACACACACACACACACACACACACACTCACTCTCCAACTCATCTAGCTCACAACTGGGTCACAAAAAGAGGCCCGTGGCTTGTTCAGATACAGTATATTTATCATAATGGGTCTTTATTTGACAAGCTGTACTTCGATCCCAGTCCATTCCGCAGTACGTCTATTCAATTTTCTGCACCAGCAAACCATACGTCAGCGCTATACATTTCTAAGTCCAGCTCAAGCCTACTTTCATCAAGGCCACATCTTATCTGCCCCTCCATTTCTAGCTCCTGTCAGGGGACTTGTCATCGAACTAGTTGCCGAAATGTCATCTCTTGACGGGCTTTGAACGTGTAGCTGCGAGACGGCCTCGCAACTTCGGCTCACTTCAGGAGTGAGCGCAATTAATAATTCACGTTTTAGTCTAGCTTTTGTGTTGATGTTTCACGGGTCAAAATCCCTATCAAATTAGCCTAGGCACAGCTAATATTTGATTTTTATGCCCATTCAAAGTATGTCGGGAGTATTTTAGAAGATTGATGCTGTTGTTGGTACTGCACAACAGACTCAGGGCCTTGCCTATTTCCAATATTAGAAGCTGTTCAGCAAAACGGATGAATTCAGAGTTGACATACATGACAACACGATGGTATGTTTTAAGGGGCTTACACAGCTTTCTAGGAGGTCTTTATCTATCTGTCTGTCTGTCTGTCTTGGTGAGATGGTAAAAAGAGCATACGAGGTTGACATGAACACCTTTCTTCGAGCGTTACCAGAGAACGACAGTCTCACTGCTTTGTGAAAAGTTGACATTGAGAGTGCTGGAGGACACTCTTTGTGTGTATTCATACAGTCAGTATTCTATGGGTGCATCAGTGTGTGTGTGTGTGTGTGTGTGTGTGTGTGTGTGTTATTGGTATGTGTTAACTCTATGAGTTGTAACTCGGCTCAAAGATGATTAATTTTACCTTGAATGAACTGCATGTTAGTGACTGTTTGCTACTGTTTTTTTGTTTTTTTTTGTTGTTTTTTTGTCCTGGTTTTGAACTCAACTGCCCTCTCACCAGGAATAAAGGGCAAGACATTCTGCTATTGCCACGCGTCACTATTTTGTTAGTGTCATGGGCACGTGCACGTCAGGTCGATTGCTTCGTATGTGTTTGGCGGTAAAGTTCATGCTGATTCTGAGTAGGGTATATTTCATATTTCTTGTCATATTGAGCACTGTGGGATTTCTATGTTATTCTTATTTTCTGTACTGCACCATATGTCCATATGAGCCTTAACTTCGCCGCGTCTTATTAGAGCTGAATTTCTGTGTGAGACCATGAGATGGTGCTGCGCTCCCAAATTGGGATCGCCCTCTTTGGAAATCGAAGCACCATCTAAGCGTGTGTTACTTCATGGTGCAATAAACTCGTTGATCTCCCTTTCATATTCAGTAATGCTCTGTAATACACTGAGCTCCGGGGTTCTCGAACTGCTGGCACTCTTGATAAGGTTAGAGTGTCTTGTGGCATATATAAAAGGACTTGGTGGGTGCGCTGGGGAACTGCAGCTATAAAACCCTTTGTTACCGGTATCTTTCCTCCTAATAAGATTCCCCTGTCCTGTTTAGCATTCACCTCCTGTGCACTATGAGTCAGCTTATCTTGAGTCCGCACAACTCAGAAGGTGAGTCTCAAGTTGCAGTGAACAGGCCTCTTGCATTAGATTTACATCACTTCCTCCCGGCCCGGCGCATGGGGGGGAAATGGTTACCGGGCTGTGGACTAGCGGGCCTGTGAAGCGTTCAGTCTGTGTGCCATCACTACAGATCAGGCCGGTGCCTCGGCCCCGTTGCTGTCAACGTATGCGCGCACACATCTACTTGGAGTGGCTGCAGCAGTCCGCCTAAACACTGCAAGGTCAACACTGGCACCAAGGTTGTCGACTTTAAACGGGCTGCCAGTCCCCATGTTGAACGTTTGAAGAATGACGGAAGCAACCAAGGGATTTAACAAGCGGGCGAAGTTGCAGTTTAGGTCAAAGACTTTTCACCATTTCATAATAGGGCTTGTTTATGTGACTAAATGCGTTTCATATTAAGTAAGTTGCGAATTAGGAGGAGGACGGGGCTGTCATACCAGGGTCAGTTTGTCCGGTGGCGGGTTTGGTTAGGCTAATTTTCCTTCTTTTGACTCTGTGGACACAGGCTAAAAGGCGAAGTAATGGTAGACATTTGAAGACGCACATATTGCAATGATACCGTGTCATCAGGACTGTTATGCAATACCCTCTGTCTCCCTCTTTATTATTCATAGTGTTGTCAACCACACATTAGAATTTTCGACATTGGCGCACCTGGGCTATTCGCAAGATTGCAGCAATTAATCAAGGTAAGCGCGTCCTTTATTACTGTTGGGAGGCGGCGAGGGGTGACCCGGGTGTGCACGCAGCAGTGAAAATTCGATTTGAATACCTTAATTATAAAGTAGGCATTTTACACATAACCTCTGTGCCCAGTACCGGGAGGAGAATTCGGGTCCGATACCACATGATTGAGTTCAGGTCATTAGAGGAAGCTGTCAGAGTCTCACCTTGTATGCTTTTCTCCTCTCTGTGGCTTTTCCGGTTTCGATAGCTGAGGTTCTACCAGAGGCCGAAATGCATTTTGTTTTGTTTCACTTATAAAAAAAACATGGCAGATTTTTGACTCGGTCCCCCAGGCTCATCTCGCTATTCTAATCAGTTGTGTTGTATCTCCCCTGGTGGAGGAATTTGGGAAACTGCTGATGTGTGGAGAGTTATTCTAGGGTGAATAACATGCACGATCTATCCCGCTCGCTCACACATGCACACATGCACACACACACACACACACACACACACACACACACACACACACACACACACACACACACACACGCACACGAACAAAACCATTTTCAGCTAGTGCTGTTTACAATGGAATAAACCGCTATACGGGGGAACATGGGAAACTGTAGCTGCCATTCATCCCTGCTCGCCCAGAGATGCAGAGAGAAATAGAACAAGCAGTGAAAAGTGCTGGCATGGCTGTGTTGGTTTTGAGAAAGGAGAAGAAGAATCCTCTGGCCAGGTACTTCAGATCTATTTCCTCTGTGAGGGTGGTGATAAAAAAAAAAAGTATGCCTTTCAGAGTGCGCTATACCGCGCTAATGTGCCAGATCCACAACCCATTTCCAAATCATTTCTTTTCTCTTTTTTTTTTCCCCCATCCTATCAACCGCTGTCTTCCAGCCATCCTTTCTATTTCCTCCACCCTGAATAATTCACACACTTATTCTGTCACTCGACGGCCCTTTTTCCATTCTGATAGTTCTGCTTTCATATACACTGAGCGGTCTCCGGCGTGAAGGCATTTGTAACGGAGTGCCTGATTTTGTTAACGCTTTGACAATTGTTCAGAAATTCATCCATAATTTATGACAGGGTTCCCAGTCATATGAGCCGCCTCCTCCTGTGCCCGTCCAAAAATGATTCTCTTACCTTCTTTTAAATTTATATCCTATTCTTTCCTCATGGGGGAGCTGTGATCACTCATTCAAGGGTACATTAGATCAGAATACTCTGTTGGTTACTGCAACATAGGCTCTGAAGGCATGTAATTCAAGACACACACACACACACACACACACACACAAACAGAATAACCTTCCACACACAAACGCATATTAGATTTGACCTCTGAGGGAAATCCTTAATTGCAGAAGGTGACCTTTTGAGCTGCTCCCTTTGTTTTTTCGACAGCGTCAGGCAGTGTGTGACCGATAGTGACCCGGCTGTCAGACCGGGGTGAGATCTAAAACTGGGTGATTACAGTAAATCCTGGGGGAAATGCAGGTCCTTTCAGCTGTTTTTGCTGAGGATTTTTACCGTCCCCGTAATTACAGGTAGGTTAAGGCAACGTAGAGAAGCCCCCGGGGGTGTACATCACTTGAGTTAGCTTATTTTAGGGTAGCCGTAGGGGCGTAGGAAAATATCGATCCACTCGAGTGTCGCGATATTATCTTTTGTGATACTGTATCGATTCTCAAAGCCACTGTATCGAATTTTAATTGTTTACGTGTAAAGGTTCGTGACAAGCATTTTGTGTTGCGTGTAACCCCACGACCGCTAGACAACAGCGTCGTAATCTATCTTCAGCCATTTGACTCTTCCACTCCAACCCAACAACGTAAACGGAGACGGGAAGTAGCATAAGCACAAGAACACAGGCCTATGAAATCACAACGTAGCGCCTTTCTTGCAGCATTGCAGCGTACGCCGTATAATGAGTCGTAACCCCTGTATCGTGATGCGTATCGCCAGGTTCTCGCCAATACACAGCCCTAGGGAGCAGTAGCTTGATGCTGCTCGCTGCGTATGCGTGTCTGTGTGTTCTGACTTAACCTACCCTCGGGGACACTTTTCAAACTGAAGACCAGCTAATTGGGGATAGCTTGTCCAATTGGGGGCAAGAGCCGTGTCCCCAGTTGGGAAAAAGCTGATTTTGGGGTCATGGGTTAAGGTTCGGGTTAGGTGTGGGTACGGTTTAGTTTGATGTTAGGCATGTAGCTCTGATGGTTAAGGCTAGGGTTAAGGGCTAAGGAATGCAAGTCTATGTAGTGTCCCCCCCAAAGTGACCTAGGAAATGTGTGTGCATGTGTGTGTGTGCATATACCCATATTTGGATACCACTTTGCACTCGGGCTTGTCTCCCACAGTATCTCTCAGACATGTTAATTTAACCACTCGTCCATTAGCTGTCAGGTCAAAAACTTAATCCCGCTTGTAAAGACAAAAGCCCATGCCGCACTCACGCGGTCTGTCGCGTCGTCGTCGTGAGTCGTGCCGTCTGAGTTTGTCTGCTGCCATTTGGGCTGAGAGACAAACGGGCAGATCACACCGGCAGAGCCCCGCTGATCCCTGGAGAGAGGGAGTGTGGGAGGATGTAGAGAGAGACAGACTGTGTGAGAGAGAGAGAGAGATACACAAAGGTGTAAACAGACAGAATGAGTGGAGGAGGGCCGGTCTCTCAGACAAAACCCGATGTTTTGAACAGCAGATATGCTGTTCAAGATAGGCTATAAAAGTTACTGAGGAACACACAAAAGCTGTTTGAGCTGATTCATGTTTCGCACAGGGAATTCTTGAAAACAAGACCTTTCAACTATCGAGATTTCTAGCAGCGTAGCGAGTAGTGAAATTGGGACGAGTTTTCTTGTGATGTTTTCTTCCAAATGAGCCTCGACATAGTATCAAGGGATGTATTTTTTTGGATGCCAAGAACGTCATGTTCTCATTCTGCACATAGGATGACATGGACTCCTCAACACTGAAATCACCACAAAAAAAAAACAAAACCAAAACACAAAAAGTAAATGCAAATGTTGAAACTTAGATTTCTGACATCCGCCGTGTCGAGCCGTGGCATTGTGCCGCGTGGGGTTGGCCTCGCCGAATGCGCCTCATTATGTTCGGCCGGGGAAACGATTTGGGAGCCACAGTGGTGGAGTGCGGTTGTGAAACGGTGCCATAATATAAAAGGCTTTCCCTCTCACCGAAGTTTGTGTACCGGCAGTGGGAATTAGTAACGGGGGAACTTTGACGGCAGTCTGCGTTATTCTTCTCAGCCCCTACCCGCCCTTACAAAGCTCTGCATTATTGATAAGACTCATGGTGAAATCAGAGGGGATACCCTCATTTCCAAGACTGAGCATTAATGAGAGGAGCATGGAGGAGCAGCTAATGAAAGCATAGAGAATATGAGGGGGTCTATATACGTACATGTGTATATGAAATTGAGAGATGGCTATTTTTCATCTTTTTCAAGCGTTCTCCCTTCCTTTTCTCTCTCCATCTGGTGGAGAAGGCGAAGATCAATTGAAATCTACGCTGTGGAGCACAGGGTGAATTCAGCAGTCACATTCTCCATGTCAGGTGGTGTTTGAGTAATGGATAAAAGATGGTGTAGTGATACGCAGTCTCCCCCCACCCCCTGTCTTGTCTGTGAAGGTTCTCGGGGTCTACAGAAACAAACAGGAATTATACTGAACGCCAGTGGCCTGTATGTCCAATCTGCTATCACATCGTAGGCATATTGTGACATGCTGATGTCTCATTTGTCTCTGAAATCGATTTGCTGTCGCAGTAGGGATATTGTTTCTTACACGGACTCTATCAGTAGCCTGTACTATCGCAGAATATGGTATTATTTCACACAAGCAACAAGAGGAGAGAACCATCGTGGATTTGAAGAAGTGGAAGATGGGGGCGTCCGGGTGGTGTGGCGGTCTATTCCGTTGCCTATCAACACTGGGCTCGCCGGTTGGAATCCCCCTGTTACCTCCGGCTTGGTTGGGCGTCCCTACAGACACAGTTGGCCGTGTCTCCGGATGGGAAGTCTGATATGGATGTGTGTTCTGGTTGCTGCACTAGTGCCTCCTCTGGTCAGTTGGGGTGCCTGTTCGGGGGGGGGGGGGGGATAGCGTGATCCTCCCACATGCTACGTCCCCCTGGTGAAACTCCTCACTGTCAGGTGAAAAGAAGCAGCTGGTGACTCCACATGTATGGGAGGAGGCATGTGGTAGCCTCCCCGGATCGGCAGAGGGGGTAGAACAGCAACCGGTACGGCTCGGAAGATTGGAGTAATTGGACAGGTACAATTGGGAGAAAGGGGGGAGAAATCAAAGAAAAAAAGTGGAAGGTAAGTTATTAAAACCTGAACTACATGTTTTGAGCTGAAAAGATGTTGGTCTTTGCCCAGGAGAAAAGCATGGTAAAACAGATTTCCCTGGTGATAAATTCAACAGCAAAGGGAGCTAACCTAAGCTTTCACTTCTTTCCGGGGTAAAACTTTCATTATCAAGCACCCCGTCTGTCTACATCATGTCAGGGCATCAAAGACACCACTACCCCATTTTAAACCCCAGTCTATTCTGATGCTAATCTATCCCCTTTATATCATGGCATTTCTCAATCACCAGCAAAGTAAATTCACCAACTGAGCATGTCTCATTTTAAGGAAAAAGCACATTTCTTAAAAAGGAACTTTCTAATTTGACATTGTTCCGCATGATTATTGGTTTTTTCCCCCAGATCAAGACATTTAGTGTATCTATTTAATTGGTTCAGCATATAATTTTAATCAAACACGCAAAATCCACACGTAACAGAGTCCGCTGAGTCTATTAATCAGTAAAACGTTCAGTGTGCCTTTAATCTGCGGGTGTTTGCACAGCCCAAGCCCACGTGGCGTGGCAGATCAGATAACTCGCCGTTGCATGTTAGCAGGCATGATCCCTGTGTCAGTATGCGCTGCTCTACTGCTAATACTCCATCGGGTAAATACACACAGGCTTTGTCTTAAAGCTGGGGTAGGTAGTTGCTTTTTAGAATAGAATACACTTTATTTGTCATTGTACATATATACATACAATGTAATTCACTCTGCATTTAACCCATCCTAGCTGTGTAGCTAGGAGCAGTGGGCAGCCGCCGTGCAGCGCCCGGGGACCAATTCCAGTTATTTCTTTCCAGGGGTCAGGGACACACACAGGAGTATTAACCCTAACGTGCATATCTTTTTGATGGTGGGAGGAAACCAGCGCCTGGAGGAAACCCACGCAGACATGGGGAGAACATGCATCTCCACACAGAAAGGACCTGGGATGGCCTGGGGTTCGAATCTGGGACCTTCTTGCTGTGAGGCAACAGTGCTAACCACTGGGCCACCGTGCTGCCATTTAAAAAATAAAATATTTGGCGTCATTGAGCAAAATTCCATAATAACCTTTCAACATACTGTAATTCAAGTGGTCTGAGAGAAAACTAGACTTCTGCACCTCCTCTTGGCTCTGTATCCAAGCGTTAAAGAAAATCTAGCCCAGGACAGTGTAAGGGGCCGACGAGCGAGGCGGAAGTCATTTGGTGGGGGGGGGGGGGGGACTTAGCGCAGTGATACGAGGCACCAGAGGGAGGCGGAAGGATTTGCATGGGAATGTTCAGCGTTACCTACCGCAGCTTTAATCATGGGAGCGGGTGAGGAGGAGGTTCACCACGGCGCACAATAGCTAATTCTTCAGTTATCCAGGAGGCATGGGCGATGTGTAACACTGCCTTTTTATATGGCTCCCAACAGGGAGTTGAGCTTATTACTGTATGACCGTCGGGCAGGCATGATCCAGTTTGATTTTAAATGAGCGTGGTAAACCAGCGGGTTAACCCCTTGATGAAAACGAAGACGAAAGCTTGTTTTGTTCAACAATCAGATGGAAACGGGACGTCGCTTAAATCCGAATTCTCCTTTGCAAACAAAGACTGGTGAAATGTGAAAGAGTCCCATTACATTTCCTCTTTTTGTTTTAAAAGGTAAATTTGGATTATATTTTTGTCATGGAGAAAAGTTTGTCGATACACATTTTTCGCCAAATTTCTTGGTCTAAAGAATTATCACCTGTCCCCAGCTCCTTACAAACATGGTGATGTTTAGCGGGACAATAGAAAAATCTCCATAGAGGTCCCAGAACCATAACTGAAGCCACTGACATGAAGCCACACATGCTCATACGCACAGATATGTAGCTATGTGCACATGCACAAAACACACACAGACAAATACACACAACAGAAAATGTTAGCTCAATTAAATGCAGCTCATGGGAGAATATGTGTGTTTTCCTTTGTTTCTAACAGGCCAGCTGGTGTATTGCGACATGCTGTTTTTCATCTTTCAAATTGCGTCGGGGGAAGCTGATCATATAGATATTACTTATGTACATAGTTCCACTGCACTCAGTCAACCTAGTTTTAGAAGAAGAAGAAGAAAAAAAGAAAAGCAGTCCATGGCTTGATTTATTTTACTAAACATCAGGAGTTGACCGCCCATCTGTGTTGTTGTGAAGGCGCCAGATGCCAGGGCAAACATGTGGAGGAAGTGTTTTCTGCAAGACAGCCCATGAAATGGGACAGGGACACGTGCTAATTAGTAGTACTAGCTGACATCTGCTTTGATAGTAATATTTCTCCTTACTGGGTTTAGAGAGGTTGAAAATAAAAAAAACTTCAACTGATCCATCTGGGGCTTTTTAATCTCTCAAATAGACAATGGTTTTAAATTTAAACCGTCTTTTTGTGTTGTTACGTGAAATTGATTTCACACGCCACTTTGGCTTCCTCAAACAACATCTCCCTCTTTCCCAGGTATTAAACCTCTTAAGTTTCCGTGTAATTACAGTGTTCCCATACAGATGGGGGGAAAATTAAAGGAAAAACCTGAGTGCTTGACCCCTACAGTGAGTAGTGGTCAAATTACTGCTATCCTAATATAATGGGTCCAGGTCAAGGGGTCAAATCAATACGAAGTTATTCTGAGTGATCACCGTTATTCTATGATGAGACATTTCTATCCTGATGGGGGGTGGTCTCCTCCACAGGGCACGAGGGGTCACTGAATGGTTTGATTAAGATGATGTAAATCATATGCTATGGTCCTCACAGTCCCTGGATCTCAACCCAGTTGATCACCTATAGGAGATTTTAGACCGATGTGTTGGCGCTTCCCACCACCATCATCAAAACACCTACTACTACTACTACTACTACTACTACTACTACTACTACTACTTTCAGCTGCTCCTGTTAGGGTTCGCCACAGCGGATCATCCATTTCCATTTCTTCCTGTCCTCTGCATCTTCCTTTGTCACACCAGCCACCTGCATGTCTTCTCTCACCACATCCATAAACCTCCTCTCTGGCCTTCCTCTTTTCCTCTTCCCTGGCAGCTCCATATTCAGCATCCTTCTCCCAATACACCCAGCATCTCTCCTCCACACATGTCCGAGCCATCTCAATCTTGCCTCTCTTGCTTTGTCTCCAAACTGTCCAACCTGAGCGGTCCCTCTAATATACTCGTTCCTAATCCTGTCCTTCTTCATCACTCCCAATGAAAACCTGAGCATCTGCAACTCTGCCACCTCCAGCTCCGCCTCCATCATCAAAACATCGTCAAACACCATCATCAAAACACCAAACGAGGGAATATATTTTGGAAGAATGGTGTTCATACCCCCAGTAGAGTTCAGAGACTTGTAGACTTGTAGAATCTATGACAAGGAGCACTGAAGCTGTTCTGAGGCTCATGGTGAGCCAACACTTTATGTTGGCTTTTCCTTTTGCAACCCGTCTGTGTTTGTGTATATATGTGTATATATATATATATATATATATATATATATATATATATATGTGTGTGTGTGTGTGTGTGTGTGTATATGTATACATATATATATATATATGTGTGTGTGTGTGTGTGTGTGTGTATGGATGGATGTATGGTAACATAGCTGACATAATTCACAGAACCAGCTACTGCTGTTCTGTGATTCCTCCACAGTTGTGGATTTTTACAGCATTTGAGTCAAACTTGGGTTTGTGTCCCAGACTTTGAAAACCATTGAGCTAAATATTCAAATTCCTATGGATGCTATCATGGATGTTTGATATGATTTTCCAATACAGTCCATAATAAGAGGTACAGCCTGCAGGCGTAACGTCCCTGATTTTTCCTTTATTGTGCTCACTCGTCCTCGCACAGTCTGAATGAGATGGTTCACACTCATTACAGTCTATGCAGTACTCTTCCGAAGATCAGTCTGCAAACATACAAAGATACTGAATATCGGAGTGGTCTCGGCTCTACTTCTAGTGTCTTGTTTTCATCTCCAGTGCCCTACCACAAATAATATTGCTTCAGCACTTATACAATCTGTGCCATTGCTCACTGCCTAATGTGTTTATTTCACTTTTGCAATCCACTCTACAGTGTGAAGTTATTTCTGTGTCATCCTCTTTGGGAAGGCAATGACGCCTCTTGACACAATTTTTTTTATCACTTTTATCGGCGTCGTAATCAGTGACACAGCGTCACTGAGAACTTACACTCTGGACCGCCAAGATGTACTGATGACAAAATGTCCACACAAAACTCCAAAGGCAGCTGTTGAGAAGGCGGCTGTTAAGAGTGTTCGGCAATCAGTACTTGTATCGTGTGTCTGGGCTTGAATGCGTATTTACGCGTCCATCTGTGTTTGAGCAGCGGCGTGCCAATGTGCTTGTGTGTGATTACGGTTGTTAACTTGCTAGTAAGAAGTACAGTAACGTGCAGGTGGGCACAAACACACGTATGTGCACCCATGCTCGTGTTCACATGCATGTGTACTCGGGTTGGGCAGAATACTTTGAAAAAGTATTTAGTGCCTGAATACTTAATACAGTGTCCTAAATGTAATCGGTAACATATTCTGTTTGTAGTTTGCGTGTTGTCGGCGTGTCTGCGGTGGGTTTTCTCCGGGTGCTCCGGTTTCCCCCACCATCAAAAAAAAGACATGCATGTTAGGGTTAATACTCCCGTCTGTGCTCTTGACCGGGGCATGGCAAGACGAACTGGGGTTGGTCCCCGGGCGCTGCACGGCGGCTGCCCACTGCTCCTCGCTACACAGCTAGGATGGGTTAAATGCAGAGCGTAATTCAGTTACAGTACTCAAAAAGAGAAAGTTATTCAGGCTACACTGGGAATACATCTCCAAGAGGCACGTGTGAAACAGTTGTGCTGTGTCGTTTATGTCACATCAGGGCAAGGGCATACTCACACTAGGCAAGGTTGCATCGGACCATGCTCGAGCACGGTTGCCCCCCCCCCCACCAACCCCCCACCCCGCTGGCCTGCTTAAGGTTCCGGGCCTGAGCACGCTTAAATCATCACAATGCGAAGTGTTTTGTGTGTGAAACGCTCTTGCATAGCACAGTGATTTTAGTTACCTTGTGGCTTATTTGGAATCGTTTTTGGCGCGGTGACATACGAACCTCTCGCATGCCTTAAAGCTTTATCAATTATGCAATGCAGCAATTTTCAGTAAATCATGCTGCCATGTTTTTTTTTTAAATTGGACAGTTGCATAATTGACGTCATAGCGTTCAAGTTCCGGGCATGGGCATGGTTGGCGATCACCCTAGATGCATACCAGGCCCGAGTCCAACTGAACCGTGCCTGAGCCCACCTCTTCAAACGGGCCAGGGCACGGTACGCTGAACCTTGCCCGAGCGTGGTACGCAGCGATCTTATTAGTCAAATGAGCTGGACTTTGAGGGTCAAACATGTTCGAGCATGGTACAGATCCCCTAGTGTCAGTACACCAGAACATTCCTTGGTGTTACTGCTATCTCAATGTCATTATCTCAGATGTGTTGACCATCCGCCAATTACTGCTGTCAACCAATGTGTGGTACCTGCAGGAGGAAATGTGTGTGTGTGTGTGTGTGTGTGTGTGTGTGTGTGTGTGTGTGTGCTGATTTGAAAATAATTTAATAGTCTTTAGAAAGAATGTATCATTACTTTCCATTTGGAGCAGGGTTCCTGCAGGGGCATATAAATGTCATTGTGGGGGCCTTTCAGTTGACCAAACCTCACTACATTAAGTGCATGTAATAAGTGTTAGTTAGTATGTGATGAGGCTCTTACAAGTCCTTATGAAACGCTTATCAACATTATTATGTGTTAATAACACTACAGTAAGCATTAGTTAATAAGGCCCTTATAAGTCATAACTTTTGCATTTTGTGGACTATCAAAATTATTTTCATAACTTTTAATCATGAGGGTTAGTAATGCGCGGGTCAGGCTTTTTGAATACCCGCACCCACCCGACCCGTTATGAGCGCCAATCTACCCCGCCCAACCCACGAAAATATGCGTTAATTACCCAACCCGACCCGGCCAGCAAGCCTCCAAATTCAGCCTAGGCTACAGGAAAGGGAGCAGTGTTGCACAATTTAGTTTTTAGACTGTTTGCCCAGAATAATAGACTGATTTCAAGACATAGACTATTGAATATAATAATTCTAATAGAGTCTGTCTCTAGGCTACTAAATAAACAGACAAATTGTTCCAACTGATGTTCTTTATTATAGAATAGCAGCAACACATGAACTCTCTCTCTCTCACACACACACATGCACAAACGATGCATCCTCCACATCTTAATAGTTTAGTTTATTGTTTATCTGACAGGGACAACGCACAATTTTACAATTGCACCAGAGTTAGCCGGCAGCTAATTTGCATCTGCAGTCCCTGGGCAGGCAAACAAACAACAATTAATACAGAAGTATTAATTGTTGTTTAATGGTGAACTTTCACAAAATAGTAGCCTTTGTCTGTCATTTTTATCCCTTCCACCCTCTTTTCCTTAAAACACACACACACACACACACATATGTGTGTGTGTGTGTGTGTGTGTGTGTGTGTATATATATATATGTATAAAACATATGCACAGAAACATATACAGTATAATCTTGTTGCTTTCTTTCTCTCTCTCTCTCAATTCCCTTTTTTGCTCCATCTCCCTGTTGGTTTATTCCAACACAGAGAGATGTTTTCTATGAGAGGTCTGTACTGGCGTTTTTAGCCTAGTGGTTGGCTGCACTGTGTAGAAAAAGAATGACGTCCACAGTTCCAGGATTTAACCTATTTCATCGTGCTTCGAGCACACGGCCAGCTGAGCTGCGCTTGTTGCTGGGACGCACAGCACCACTCTAGCCAGCATGGAGAGGAAGAGGGTATGTGTAGCGGTGATCCCTCCAAAAGACAAGGACGTCCTTCTGGCGCTCGTCGACAGTGAAGTGACTCTCCAGGTAACGCTGTACTTCATCTGGCTTGATTACGTCCAGGATGTCTTCCCACTCCATGAACAGTCTTTGTCTTTTCAATGAATGCTCTGGCATAAAAATGAATCAATGGCCGTCATCACAAAATCAAAGCCGAGCCGTTCCACACCAAGGTTATTACCGTTAACGAAAACTAACAAAATGATGAAAACTACGTGACACCTTTTGTGTCATCATCAACAATATGCAAGTTCAGAATGGGTACCTTCCAGAGCCTGCTCCTTGGGGATGCTTGATGCCCTCGTCTCCTCCATTAGTGCTACAAAATGTAACCCAAAATTAATTTGCATCTAGTATGTGCCTAATTATTGTATCTCATTCATACCAACATCTCCTTTTGTAAAAAATAAAATTGTGGTAATCTGACTACGGAAGGCTTAATTATAAAAAAAATTACAGGTTGAAGTATTACAAGCTGAAATATTAAAATATTACAGGCTGAAATATTAGTTTGCTCAGACAGGGCCTGCAGGGCTGGGACGAGGGCTGATGTCAGGCTTCGGGCTTTGGCTTGGACTGCCAACCTTTAATCTGGCAGGAGCATTTTCAATGTCTTGAAACGTGGAGAGGAAGATGGCAATTTTATGGGTGAGGATGATCATAAACTTCTCGTTTAAGAGCACTCCCGCATGGCTGCGGATGTGTTGCATGTAGCCTGGATCCTCGCACCGAGACTCACACTGTCCTTTCAGCCTCTGGTGCCACAACAGGACTGTATTGATTGTTGGGTAGCAGTCACCCTTCATATCTTCTGATGCATCTTTAAAGAAGGACAAGAACTCTGCAGTTGTGTTGAGGACCTCCACTTGGATCCCCTCCATGCGCTGTTCTTGCCCCTTGTCCCAAAGCAGCTCCGATCTCCCTGTGTTGCTTGGTGACAGATCTCAGCATCGCGGCCTTGCTGTTCCATCTGGTCTCGCTTTCTTGTAGGAAAGCATGAGGAAGGAAGGCTGAGTGTGCTACCAGACTTCTTCAAGTATGCGACCAGGTTTTTGCACTTAACTATTTGGTCAGTCATCTCCCGCGTGTAGTCTGGCGCATCCCATTCCTCAAATGTATGTGTCAGGACGTTATTGATTATATGCACTGTGCAAGTTCCTTGCTGATATGTTCGTGTATGTTCGTGGCAGTTTTCTTTATTGTCGCGTCGAACTCTAAAGTGGAAATCACTCGACTCAACAGTTTCCAGTCTTCTGTGACGAAGTGACATGTCAGCGCCGTACATGATCTCATATTGGAGCTGTCTGCCCACATATCTGTTGTAATGCCAATTCCGTATTCCCAGCGCTTTGTTAATAGACTGACAGAGACTGGCTTTTCCATTTTTTGCCAGCTGTTTTGCTCTGTCGCAGATGGTCTGCCTGTGAGGGATGACATAGTCTGCATCCACTGCCCAAAAATGTGCACCAGTATTTATTAGCCCTTGTACCACACAAGTAAACCCCTTACTAGACACGATATCAAATGGGCGCAAGTCAGAGCAGCAGAACTCCACAAAATCGTCCACGAGGTTAGATTTTGCTGCAAGTGGCATCTTGCAGCGAAGTCAAAGAAGCCATCTATGTGAAGAGGGAATGACCATCCCTGAACCCAGGAGGGGGCCTAAGAGTAATTCTGTCACTGTCTTACAATGCTGTGATTGCAGACATTCCCAAGAGACTGAAGAGGTCACTTATGCCCCTTTTCCACTACATTGTACCGGCTCAACTCGACACAACTTTTTCATTTCCCATTACTGGAAAGTACCGGCTTTTTGGTAACTGTTACCACTTTTCTGGTACCACCTTTGTCGAGGTTACAAAAAAACTGGAGCGGGTATCAGAATCAGTGCAGGCCAGCTACACAGAGGGGGTACTGTTACGGTAATGGAGCTGGTACCATGTATTGGAAAAGGGGCATTAGATGAGTGATGAAATGTTTATCGCAATAAACGTGTCCAGATGAACTGTTTCAACTTTCCATGATACCTATAAGCTGACAGAGAAATGCAAATGTACACGCTGGAAATGCATGCATACATAAACACACATATGATACATGAACTACAATGCAGTAGTAAGTAAATCTACAAATTAGATGTTTTCCATGTATTTTATCATTCCTGAGTTGCAGCCTGAGACATCCTTTTAAAAGACAGTTTCCTTCCATTCAGTTTTATATTTAACTGTGAGCTCGGGCTTGCCCGCCATGGGATGTAACCCGTAATCTCAGAGCTGATTAGGAGGGAAATACTATTCTAAAAGTATTCTCCACAAAACGTATACAATTACTACGTATAATCTGACTACTTGTGTTTCGAAACGTAACGTATATAGGCTGGTGAAAGCTACTTTATTTCTGTTTTCTGAATACATAATGCCGTATTATGTTACAACCCAACCCTGTGTGTACTGAATACCAGCAAGGATAGAGTACTGTATAGGATCTACGCTGCCTCTCCTCCCCAGCCAAGCAACTGTCAATACTATCTATCACAAGCAGTGACACCATCACTACTTCCAAAGTGTGCAAAAGGATAGCGGATAACACAACATTAAGCCACAGATGCCATAAAATTACATTTTTCCATCTGTTTTTTGTTGTTGTACCAATTCCACATGCATAAACATTAACCACTATCTCTAGAGGGTTGGACCCATTAGGCTCATCTGTTTCCTCAACCTGAAAATATGTTTAAATGCCAAGCATGCTCCACAAAGATAAGACATTAATTTAAACAGCAGCTGTGCTGTCTCCAGGGAGCTAAAATTGTGTTTTGTACACAATGTCACATAATACACGTATGACCCTGGTATATAGCAAGCCATACATACAGCTTTCGTCAGTGTTTGTTTTGTGGATGGTGTTGATGGTATACGGCATTCCCATTCAAATTTAAATCTAACCCAATTTATATATTGTATGCTGAAACTTCAGCTCAGGTTAGCGCTGAACTGAAAACATGCTCAAGAGCTTGAGAGTCACATCAAACAATCAGCATTGCAGTGGTGAGGTTTACTGTTTGAAACCCAGAGTTGCCGTTGGGTGAATACAATTGGGGGTGCTCCTTGTTGGGGAGCAGGTATGAGTAATACTGATCTGTCCTGGCATTGTAATTAGGGACTCCTGCTGGTGATGGGGAGCTTTTACAGCTGTAGTTGGATGTGGGGGGAATAGCATGGACCTCCTCAAGTGTTACATCTTCCCAGAGAACCCTGGAGCTGGCAGGTAACTCTGTGTGAATCTAAGGATGTACGTAGTTGTCTACATCCTCCTGAATCACGATAGTGGTAGCAGGACCTTAGAAGAACAACCGGACGGGGTGTTTGGGTAGCGTAGTGGTCTATTCCTTTGCCTACCAACATGGGGATAGCTGGATTGAATCCCCGTGTTACCTCCGGCTTGGTCGGGCATCCCTACAGACACAATTGGCCGTGTCTGCAGGTGGGAAGCTGGATGTGGGTATGTGTCCTGGTCGCTGCACTAGCACCTCCTCTGGTCAGTCAGGGCACCTGTTTGGGGGGGAGGGTGAACTGGGGAGAATAATGTGATCCTCCCACGCTCTATGTCCCCCTGGCGAAACTCCTCACTGTCAGGTGAAAAGAAGCGGCTGGCGACTCCACATGTATCGGAGGAGGCATGTGGTAATCTGCAGCCCTCCCTGGAATGGCAGAGGGGATGGAGCAGTGACCGGGACGGTTCGGAAGAGTGGGGTAATTGGCCGGACACAATTGGGAGGGAAAAGGGGGGGGGGATTCATATGAGCAAATGACAAGAAGAAATAGCACAACGAACACAAGTGAAATGTATGACCACGCCTCAGTTTTGTTGTTTCCCTTTAACCACCTGAACACAATTGCACAGTGCACACAGACCACACAGCTGCTGAGTACTCGGTGCAATGCCTTGTTAAAGTAGGCCATTCAAAGATAAGCCCACCCAGTCAAATTTCCCTCTTGTTTGTTGTCATTGGGTTTGCCAGCTTGGACACATTCTTTAGATTTATGCTTGAAAAACATGTATTTTAGGCAGGATGAACTGCCTAAATTCTGCCTAGCAGTTAGAGTAGATTTTATAGCCTTTGGACACTGACAGATAATAGGGATTAATTAGAATATTGGAGTGGTTGGCCTTCTTCACAGAATTGCTCCCTCTGTGTGTAATTCTGCCATTGTGTTACTGCTGTTACAGCAGAAGGCTGTCTCCCTCAGTCCAGAATTTGTCATGTCAGACAGTTAGTTCAACCCATGGTTCTTCTGAAAAGCCATTAATATGAATATGACATGGATTTGAGAGGCCAAGAGGGCATCTTAGACATCCAGGGTTCTGCGCGTGGTCTGTTCAGAAGAGAGCCCTTTTCCACAATGGACTGTGGAGTTCATGAAAGAGAAAAGTTAGTGCACAGTTAATGCAGCCATTTGACAAGATGACCGGTGGAATATCGCGGCAGTGGGATATTCAGGCTTAGCCCTGCTGTTTCACTTCTTGTAAACGTTGGTGGTGAAGCAGCTGTCGAATGTGAGACATTTTCCTCAGTATTCTCAGTTTTTATCATATTTTTAATTATGGTACAGTGAAGGTTTTGGCACAGCGTCTGATCTACACCATCACTTTTTTCCCCCAGTTGTAGACATCCGCTGTCCGTACAGTGTTTTAGGGACACTGACAAATTGCTGAGTCCATGCTGAGTCAGGACTCTGATCAGAGAAACCTTCATTTCAGGTAGGAGGCTCATCTCAAGTGCCATAAGATGCAGGGCAAGTGAGTGGACGTCCAGCCCTTGCCTCATGGACAGCCCTCACCAAACAGTCTGGGGTTGGACAGACTTGGCCTTGGCACAACATTGTTTAGTCCTCATTTGCCATTAGGAGGAGCCCAGATTCATAATGTTTTAGGTTTGAATAAATCTGGACAAAATTAATTAGTCTTTGAAAACTTGCTGTCGAAAAAAGCTTAGATAGGAAGAATGACAAAAGCATTGAATGGGCCCATCATTGCCAGTACGAAACACAGTGAGGTCCAGAGCTGATGCAGTTTTCCTGTCAAAGGTTCAAGCTAATCATTATGCAACTGGGTTGGTAGCCCAAATTTCATCTAACAGCTTAAGGTCAAAGGCAAAAATCAAAGACAAGGAAAAGGTTTGAATCAAACTCTGAGACCGTCAGTGCCCTTTAGTCTGGATTGATCCAAATGGAGTTTTAGCTTTAAAAAAATCTAAGCATTGTCTGCCAACATGGGGATTGCCAGTTCAAATCCCCGTGTTACCTCCGGCTTGGTCAGGCGTCCCTACAGACACAATTGGCCATGTCTGTGGGTGAGAAGCCGGGTGTGGGTATGTGTCCTGGTCACTGCACTAGCGCCTCCTTTGGTCGGTCGGGACGCCTGTTCGGAGAGGGGGAACTGGGGGGAATAGCGTTACATCCCCCTGGCGAAACTCCTCACTGTCAGGTGAAAAGAAGTTGCTGGCGACGCCACATGTATCGGAGGAGGCGGGTGGTAGTCTGCAGCCCTCCCCGGCTCGGCAGAGGGGGTGGAGCAGCGACCGGGACGGCTCAGAAGAGTGGGGTAATTGGCTGGGTACAATTGGAGAGAAGGAGGGGGAAAAAAAATAAGCTAAGCAGATGAAATAATAATTGGAAATGTCTAACATTTTTTTTGCCTTTTTTTCGTGCAAGACCGAGCACTACAGATAGTCTCAACTGTCATACGAGGGGTTGTAGTGCTGTGTCTGTGCAATTTGCCTCGCTATGAAAAACAGAGCTGGCAACTGTGGAAATCCATTCATCCATCCATCCATTATTCAAACCGCTTATCCTGCTCTCAGAGTCGCGGGGATGCTGGAGCCTATCCCAGCAGTCATTGGGCGGCAGGCGGGGAGACACCCCGGACAGGCCGCCAGGCCATCTCAGGGCTATGGAAATCATACTCAGTAAATGGTTATGGAGTCATGAGAGATAGAAAGCTGATATGAAGGTGACGCAAATAACTCTGTTTAAGGACTTCATGTCAAATAATCAATATAAAGTGAAATTACTACACATCTGTTCCCAATCATTTACCTTGGCGACATTTTTTCCATCAATATTTAAAGTGTGGCCCTGTGATGGCCTGGCGGCCTGTCCAGGGTGTCTCCCCGCCTGCCGCCCAATGACTGCCGGGATAGGCCCCAGCCTCCCCGTGACCCTGACAGCAGGATAAGCGGTTCGGATAATGGATGGATATTTAAAGTGTGCGTCTGTCAGTTTGGTTTACCCCTTTAATTATGCTGTTGGTGGGGGGTGGGCTTTTGCTTGCACATTTTTCACCGTCGGTCGTGTTATGTCCTTCAGGAAAATACATCACACTGTTTAATGCAGTCGAATATTCACCTGCTCAAATTGATTTCTAGCGTTCCCTCAAACCGCACGTGGAACGGCTCTCCGCATTCAGCACATCGTGACTCTTGGGGGGCTAGGTGGTAGGTATGCGGGAACAAGATGGAAAAATACATGTCACTGTATCCTACTCTATGGGGTCCACAATTTTCATACCCCCAGGCTGCGGTGAAATATGGCAGTTACCCCCCCTAGACACCAACCAATCCACCAGCAGGGCTCCTGGCTGTTTGAAGGCCCACTTTAGATGATTCAAGCATACTGTAGTCTGTCTATTCCCCCAGTACATCATGACAGGCTGGCGGAGGCAGGGGTGGGGACTGAGAGGTTTGTTTTTGCCTACGGTTCTCATGAATAGAGACGATATCCCCTTGCACAACAGTGACATGTTGAACAACGATGATGATTGTTACATCACACACACACACACACACACACACACATACACACACACACACACATACACCTGCCATTTATGCACACCGCAAAGCCCTCTCCCTAAAGAAAATGTGAGTAGCAGTAAATGAGATCATCGAAGGCTGATAAACTATGAGCGCTATTATCCCAGCAGTAAGCAGAGCCAGAGATGCCAGTAATAAAGACCCAATATTAAATTAACCGTGGATTTGATTTGTCGGGTAGACTTGGATGTTTCCTCTCAGACACACATGTCGCAGTGGTTTAATTGACGTTGTGCAGATCCACCACTTTTTTTTTTAAATTTCAGCTGATGCATTACTTGAACATGCTGTAGTGCATCTGTACGGGCTGCAGCATTCACCGTGTCTCCTTGATGAGACAAGTTGGGATTCATTGTCAACTTTCTGGGTGCAGCATTACGTAGATTGCATCACTGTGCAGTTGGTCAAATTAAAACGGTGAATAATGCAAACACAGACGTTTTCTTTAAAAAATCACAATGCACGGAGATGTGCAGATGCAAGTTTGTTTTTTGTTTTTTTATTCTGCTCTGTGTCTCCATACACAAGGCATACCACAAAGCACAATACGCCAGACACTGCAGGACCTTGTCGGGTTTTGTCACGCGCATTGTTAAACGGGGACAGTCTGGTCAGGACACAGTGGTCCAACGCTACATGACAGGTGAGACATGTCACTTTTCAAGAAGCCGCGATAAGGCTGGCCCGCAAATGGCTGGAATGAAGAGTTAGCGGTGGCTGCAACCTCATTACAAGGACGAACCGCATACAGCGGAGGGTTGATATCTCTGGCATGGCCCCACTTTGCTGTTTGCAATTTGAATAGGGAGAGGGGATAATGCTTAATGCCTACCCCGCTGCGGATATTGGCTTGTATGGGAGAGCGACCCGTGAAATGAATATTTTGCTGAGATGAGATTTGTTATACTCAGAGAGGGACGTCTGCCTTTCCAACCGAACGAGAAATGCCCGACACAGGAGAGCAGATATTGTATGTTTAGGGTTTTCAAAGCTCAGAGAATGGATAACACCTGAGAAGGGAAGGTGGTGGGCGGTGGGACGGGGGGGGGGCAGAGGGAGGTACATGAGGAGAGAGGAAGAGAAGGTGGGGGATGGGTAAGAAAAGGATGGACAGCTAAAGTACCAGGGACTGAAATGGAGGGATGAGAAGAATCAGAAATTGGGGGGCGAGTGTGCAAGACAACGAAAACAAAGAGAGTATGAGAAAGGGGCCGATGAAGGCTTACTCCAGGGTTTTGAAAGTGGGAGCTTTGACTTTCAAAGTATGTTTTGATCTGGTCGAGTTTGCAGCTGTTATAATTGACCAACAGCATCTTGGAGGTGTGAGTCCACAGTCAATATGTCTCGCCAGCATTTTCCCAATATTGATTCAGTCTTTGCAGCATTAGATACCTTATCCCTGTAAGAGTTCATTAGGTGTTGGGAAACCTTTTTAGATGGTGTTCTGCACTGCATTAACACGATATATTGATGTGCTATGTAGTTGTACAGTTTGCGCTGGGTTATTTCCTCAGATCATTCTCTATTCACCAGGCGCCAGTATCTAATGTTATTTTTGTTGTTAATGACGTTCCATTAATCCAGCAAATATCAACCTAACATCCCTTTGACAAAGGCTGATTATGGAAAACCCAGACTGTTGCCACATTTATGGTTCTGTCCCCAATAGTCTAATATTTATATCTGAGACATGGGGTGAAATAAATATTTTCCATGTGCCTACCTTTTCAGTAAAAAGGGGAATTAGTTTTTTTTGTTGTTGATAGGTTCGTAAATCCCTTTTCTTACTGGTTAGGGGCTTTTAGGATTCGCCGTGGTTGGCTGGCTGGGGCTCTCTTGGCTGGGGCTATAGATCTAGATTGACAGGTGTTCCATCCTGTCTGACATTGTTAATCATGGAAGGATTTGGGCTCCCAGCAAGTCGCTCTGCCAAGCGACCTTGAGCCCTGCCAGTTTGAAAGGACTACCACAAAAAAAAAAAACCCTGCTTTCCTGTAGCAGCAGACCAGAAACACTTGATCATGGCACTCCAATTACTCCATAAAAGGGAGTGATAGAGAGTTAGATGGCCTGGTTGGCTGTAGTGGTTTGAAGGTATGTTCACACCAAATCCGACGAGGTACGTCAGATTGACCCGTTCTGTTCATTGTTCATGTACAGCAGGAGATGCAGCCACGCAACGGATGCTGGGTGCAGGTGGTGTGGCGTGTTTGCCAGCCTTGTGTTTGCATAAAGTTGACTTTGCCTCAACGTTATGATAATTAATACATCCAGCACACTGTGTTTGGCTCACGAAACATGGATCAAACTGTCAGTGTAGGTGATCCACATCAATTGTGAATCAACATTCTGCAGCAACGTTGCCTATTTCTCACCTTGGATGTTTTCAGAACCGTTAGAGTTGAGAAAGTTCAT
Organism: Lampris incognitus; assembly: GCF_029633865.1. Taxonomy (NCBI): domain Eukaryota; kingdom Metazoa; phylum Chordata; class Actinopteri; order Lampriformes; family Lampridae; genus Lampris; species Lampris incognitus. The sequence continues at coordinate 14,991,735 of NC_079226.1, forward strand.
GAAGTGGCTGCTATATTTTTTCCCTGTTTGGAAACTAATAGCCAAAACCAAGGACCACCCAGCCCACATTGCGTCTAGCCAATCAACAACAATATCACTGGCGGTGGCAGTGGCAGGTGGAGGACGACAACGATAATGATCCGCTTCTTATGATTCATGTAGGCAGCTGTGGCCGGTAATGCAAACTCCTTTATATATACTATGTACACACCTAGCTATTCTTATTTCCAGTGAAACTAGAAGAACATTCAGTTGGGCATTTATATTGTTAATCATTAAAGGCAAAAATGTCGAGAAAATGGTGGCAATTTGTAGAGTGTTTGTAATATACAATGAATGCTGTTATGTAATTGAGCTCTTATTTGTGAGTTTTATTTTTTCGGCTCAATTATTTTGTCCCTGTATTAATCCCGTCAGTCCAACAGAATCCATCTGCATTATTTACGCGGTACTCTCCAGGTAACCGCTCATATATCAGACCATTTGAGGCTTGGGCATAACCACACATTCAATACTGAGAAAAATGCCAATCTGCCACCCCGCCCCCCAATATATAGTAGAAAATATGTTAAATACTTCCTCCTTTTATGAACCCTGTCAACGGATCTGTGTCTTGTTAATTAATTTTCAGTTTATTTCCGATTGTTAAGGAAAACACTTGTGTGCCCCCCCCCCAATTGTATACTTGGTTGTGCCCATGCAGCACACACACTCAGTTGTCTGATTTAGCTTGTTGTTGCTATCAATATTTGCTAAGAAGCTCAGAATCAGCTCTCTTAACATTCTAATCTACCTCACATCGTCCTGTGCTGTGGTGGTAATTTGGCGGGTTTTTGGTCAGTCAGTGGAGGTGAACAAAAAGGAAGTAACAGGAAGTAACATTACCGAAAAAGCGGAGAAAGAAGGTACACTTCCTATCAGAGGGTAATTTCCAACGGCGCTAGTGTCCAAAGTTTGCGTCACTTTGTTTCACACTTGTGCGAATAGAAATATCATAGATTTTTGGGAAATGCACTTTAAAAAAAAATCTGGGGTAGGGCTCTCATTTGGACCCCCCCCCATGTCTATAATATGGTTTCATCCTAGGTTTGAGGTTCTGCTACGTCTCCATGTGTCTTCTGATGCACCTTGTCAGATTTGGTGTGAAACATACTTTTAGATTTTGGTATAACGACCAGCAGTTCACAGGTGTGAAGTCGTGGCCATGCTTTGCATGCACTCGTTCACCATCACCTCCTGCACCCTCAACCCCATCGCCCCAACAGTTTGGTCAACAAATATAGATTTCTTGATGCCGAACAGCTACTGCATAGGTATCATTCACAGTGTACCTGGATGCGGTTCGTGCATCAGTGGCTAAGGGCAAAAAAATAATTGTATTTTTACCTCGGGATCTGGTGAAGTTGCGTAAAGTAGCATCACACCATATTTGTGTCATGTTGTGATTCAGTGTTAAAGTGTAACTTCTCCCCCAGGTCTGAGACCTAACTCCACCCACTGCATAAGTTTGAAAAATGCTAAAAAGTGGGCAGGGGGCTGAGAGGGGGGCAGGGAGGTGCTGGGGGGGGCGTGAATGTGTGAGGTAGGAGCATGAGCAGGAGTAGCTGTGGAGATCCGCGAGAAGGGTCCAGTGCGAGTCGCGGGCTCGCTGCCGCATGCCTCCATACCCAGTCCCCTCCACCGGCCCACCTTCCGGCACGGTGTCAAGCACCACCCGCAAAGATGATCCAACTGCAGTGACGGGGATGCACCAGACAGAAGGGGGGGGGGGCCTGCGAGACGGGGCGGCTGCTCCTCCAGCTGTGGATCGAGCCCACCCCAACCGACCCAGTTGCCCAGTGATGGTTCTTCAGCCATCTAAAGCACAGGTACAAGGTTACCAAGTAAATTCCCATGAATGAGTCTCGATCAGCATATATTTGAAAATGGGCACGGTCTCACAGACCCACACTCGAGGGCGGGGGCTAGGGTAGGTGGGGGGGGGGGAGTAGGTCCCCCACCTCTGATTAGAGAGTGTTGATTTTTTTTTTTCTATTTCATGGCGTAGATAAGTCCCAACTGGTCGACTCTACATCAGCATTGGCCTTGCAAGGTTCAGGGCTGATTTGAAACAGTAGTGCCGCGTTGAGCCGTTTCCAACCCACGAAATGCCGATTCTTATACATTTGTAAGAAATGTCAATATTACCACTAGCATTGATGTGTTTCGTCACCATACAGTCGTATTCAGTTTACAGCGCAAAAAACACGTTTAAGTGTTTAATACCTCTTTAATGATGGAAAGAGGGTGACTGGGAAAAAGAGAGCGAGAGGGAAAATAATTGGTCGATGTAATGACGATTGTAAAGATTTTCAGTAATGCCTCTTTCTGTTGTCATGTGACAGGGAGTAAGGATACAGGACATGAACATATAGATAGGAGAGGAGGTTGGAAAGGGAGGATCAGAGTGTGTGAGAGATGGAGGATTTTGTAATAAGGAAAATTAAATAATGTTTTTTTTCTCAATTTTCTCACTTTTTTTCCTTTCTAGTCTTCTCTCTGGTTTGTCCACTGGAGCAAAAATCTGTGAGGAAAAGTCCCTGATCCATGTTGTTCCTTGATTCCATGTCCAGATTTTTGCTTCCTCCATGCTATTGGAAGAGGCGGTAGCAAATGCCTGTTTCTCTCTCCCTGGCTCCCTCATACACTCTCTCTCTCTCTCTCTCGCTCGCTCGCTCACACCGTGCACTACTCAGTACTCTGCTGCAGTGGATGGGGCTCGCAGCGTGATTGCAACTCGTCTCAGCGGAGGAGATCTGAGCATCTCGCTGTCTTTTTTTCCCACCCTTCCTTCCTTTTATCCCTCGTTCTTTTAGCCCCCCTCGTCTTGAGAGCGCTTGGATAAACGAAATTGAAGAAAGAAAAAAAAACTCAAGAGAAGACAAGAGAGGGCGAGAGCTCAGGAGGTCTTTCGTCCAACATATAACTGTGTGATCTTCTGGTGTGTCTGGGTGACAGACAAGCTCATGCACTTTGATGCCTCCTGCTTTTAGAGTCTGTGCCAGGTAAGTTGACGGCGCTTTCTCCGGCCTGGTCGTTGACCACTCATTTGGTGTAATGGGTAGGGGTTGACGGAAGAGTGCCCCCCCTCCCCAAGGGGGTTTAGATGTTCTTTAGGGGAGATGATGTTCTCAAGGAAGTTGTCTATGAGCAGGTCCCTGTAGGATATGACAAGCAAATGGTGTAGGGCCGCATGTGTGTGTGTGTGTGTGTGTGTGTGTGTGTGTGTGTGTGTGTGTGTGTGTGTGTGTGTGTGTGTGTGTCATAAAAGCCAAATGCCTTGGGGCTCCCCTGGCTCCTATCAAATTAAAGAGAGATTTCAAAATGAAATTCTGTTCTACTGCAACACCATGTAATTCTTCACAGGCTTGTTTGCTGGCTGGCAAGATTTGTTGTTTTCCTTCTTGTGACGCCCGTGTCACACAATTAAATAGAGAGTTTTGGAGTGGAAGTGGTAGTGTGTGTGTGTGTGTGTGTGTGTGTGTGTGTGTGTGTGTGTGTGTGTGTGTGTGTGTGTGTGTGTGTGTGTGTGTGTGTGTGTGTGTGTGTGTGTGTAAAAGCAGGGGGACGGTTTAAATAGCAGTTTTGTTTGGTTTGTGTGTGTGTGTTTTTTTGTTGTTGTTCCATCTCTTGAGGATAACCCCATCAAAGTGCTGTAAATGTAGCGTGGGGTGCACAGCAACACAGCTGATGACAAGGAGAATCTGTGATAGCGTCGGTGAGGGATCACTCCACGCAGCGCTGGCGTGTGAGCGAGCGTGCGTGCGTGTGTGCGCGCCTTGGCGTAGGCGGCTTCTCTGCGTATGTGAACTCTTTTCATCGAGGGTTAAGGTCTGCGTGGGCTGCTTATACATTTTCTTTTATGAATGAATTGTTTTTCCCGGGGAAAGTGCTTTTCGGCATGGATTCGAGGGGACAGGCGGTCTGCGTGAGTTTGTGCGTGTGTCTATGTTGGCAAGCACGTGTGAGTGTGTGCGCGCGCGTGTGTGGGTTTCCCTTTCGTCCACTGTGTATCGACACGTCTCTCGTCCTTTGGCGGCGGTTATCAGGCTCGCCACGATCTCGAGCACACACTTACTTTTGGAGAACACTTAGCGACAGCGTTAGCCCCTTCATCAGATAGTGTTCTCCCGTGGGCGGTGACGTTCGCCATGATATACGGCCGGGTTCCCTGGGTGCTGGACTCCCATGTAAATCAGTCTGCTCGGTGAAGCACGGAGGCGCTGCAGCCAGCGAGGAGACACTCAGCCTGTCCATGTCCACTGCTGCACTGCAGACAAACTCTTCACCGAGACTGCTAATAGAAAACAGCGCTACTCAGCCGCAGACGGCGTAGGCTTGGTCAGAGTGGTCGAGGCTCGTAGTATTTGAGCACAAGCCTCTTAATCCCCAGCTACTTTCAGTGGTTTGAATGGTGGCAATTTGAAGTGCCGGTGAACCTCCAAAATGGAAGCTGAACACCGGGTCGTGGTATTTGCAAGGCCGTGCCACGCACTACTGGACATGTCGAGTATCAGGACTCCCTAATTTCTGAACCCAACCAGAGACCTCTGTTCCTGTATTTGCCAGGTTTGGCATGGAATGATTGTGCAGGGGTAGACAGTGTTGTCAGGGCAGTGCACATTGCTCTGTCCCTGCTGACAGTGATGCTAGTTTCCCCTCCTTAGAGTTTCTCTCCAACCCAAGTGAGGCTTTATACAACAGTCGTCCCTGGGTGGGCCCTCAAGCTGTTCCACACAGTTCCCTGGTAAAGCAGAGGGATCGTCCCTCCTGACTGAGATGGTCTTTCTGAAATCTTCTCTCTGACCATGGGGTTTCTGCCGTCTGCAACTTGCGCTCTGTGTTTGTGCGTGAACAAGAATCTGATGATAATCCTCATGCGGGAAAACAAGGCTATCAAAGTAAGAAGGAAGACCATCGTTCAGGCAAGGATAATACATCGTGCCGGAGTGTCACTGAGCAAGTCTGTGAATCCAGGACCTGCTTCTGTAGCTTACTCCTGAACTCTGGCCATCCTGTGGCGACAGCCAAGCGCAAACTTGAACGTCTTCCTTTGGGATCAACAGAGTTGCTCGTGTGCGCTTGCGATTGCGTCGCATGTTGCATGCGTCCTTTTTGTGTTTCCGAAAGCATAGCGAAGAAACGAGTGGCACAACGAAGCAGGCGCGAGTCCCAAGGCTGCACTTAGGCAGTGTTATCCACCTTGAGTAGCCTGTCTCTTCTGCAGCGCGGCTCCCTCGTGGGTTTGACTGCAAGCTGCGGAGGGAGAGTGTTCGTCAATTTGCACTCGGATAACAACATGTGATGTGCACGTGACTGCGTTGTCACGTGCGCGCGCACGCTCGCTCACACATAGATACAAACACATAAAGCACAAAGCGATCGTCCCTCGTCCACTATTAAAGTGGGGCCTTGCTTTGTTATGCCCCCCCGCGGATTAGCTCCAATCCAGCACTGGACTTGAGCGGTCTCGATATTAATCCATTTGACAGTGACAGGATGTGGATTGTCTTATCAGACAGCTCCTCTGTTTGGACACGGGATGAAGGGGGGGGGGGGTTTGGGAGACAAACGCGGCTGTTGGCCCCTTGAGAGTGACATTGTCACTTCTACTTTCAAGCGAGACAAATGACACGGCGTGGAAGATGAATCTGATGTGCAGACGGCTTGTTTCCATAATGTGGTTTTGTTGGGTCCATTAATATGGTGTGTGTGTGTGTGTGTGTGTGTGTGTTTTAAGTGTGCTTGGTAGCAATGCTGCGGTGGGCGTTCTAGTGAGTTGATCTGTGACCGTTCGTGATGGTACATACACGCATCACGTGTGTGGACCCCATTTCTTCTCCGACGCCGTTGTGCGTGTAGAGTCCAGTAGGCGTACTTCAGATGCGGCAAATGAAAACGGCGAAATGCTCGATGGTGTATGGAACCCACTCGTGTTGTGCGTAAACCTAACACACAAACATAGTATGTATGTACACATGCCAACATGTCAGGTCGCTTAGAAGGAAGAGCCCTTCTTGGCAGCTTGACATGGGGTATCTGGGACAATGGCGCTCGCGGCGGCTTTTTGACAGCAACGGTCGCGGGGGCTCAAACGCCGCAGGCTGCAAACACTGAAAACAGCCGTCGGGACGCGAGCCAATCAAATGGAACAAGTCAAGATGTCGAGTGAACCCCGCCATCCATCATCTGGGAGCCGGTCTGAGACCGTAGCTCCTCTATGGGAGGGTGCCCGTTGACACATTCATTGCGGTGGCAGTTCACGTACACCGGCGTGAGCGGTTTGTGTAATAGAATTATTTAAATGATGTTGTGATAAACTCCCGTTTAATCTCATTTGTACGGCGGGCCTGGAGTTATTTACACATCACAGATGTGGTAAAGAAGGGCCACGGGTCTTAATCAAAGGCAAGCAGCGTTGCCCTCGGTTCGCCCCGCGTCGGGATTACAGATGGTCTAGTGGTTGCTGAAGACGTGGATGGCCCCGATCCAGGTCTGTCCGCGTCGCCGCCGCCGCGTTTGAGGTTTCGGTGGGTTTTGAGAGCCTCTTCTGTTGATTCGCCTCGTTTAACGACGCGGGTCGTCACAGTCCGACTCAGCCGCCGCGGCGACCCCGGGTTTAAAGAGAGCCGAATGATGCGGGTGAGCGGCTGAATATGCAAGGGAGGGGATAAAGCGATGCGCGAGACTCGGCGCTGTGGCCTCGGGGTGTTTATCGTGGGAGAGCGCGTGAAACCGAAAACGAGCTCAAAAGGGCGCCGCGGAAATGGATCGCTGCTTCATTTGTCACAACTCGCGCTTGCCGCGCCAGTTCACATGGACGGGGGGGTCACGTCCTGGTCACGTTGTGGGGCAAAAGGGACATCCCTGTCCTGTCCCCTGCGGTCAGCCAACGAGGGCGCCGTCCCGTACCTCTGCTTGTGGGGGTGGATTGTCTGGCGTGAGGAGTGTGGCAGTCTGGCTCACCGGATAGCGACATGAAGTCACGGTGCTACTTTAAACAGGGAGGAGGCCGCCCACTCACTGCAGATAGCGGTGCTAATGGCCGCCGGTGTCACAAAAGACAGTGTGTTGTGTTTATTTATTGCTGTGTATGTACTGTGTGTGTGTATATTTGTATGCTGGCTTGTGTGTACTAGTGTAATTTTGTTTCCGTGAGTGTATTGTATGTGTGTGTATGTGAGTACGCTAGTATGTGTGTGAGTGTGTGAGTACACCGGCATATATGTGTGTGTGTGTGTGTGTGTGTGTGTGTGTGTGTGTGTGAGTACACTGGCATATGTGTGTGTGTGTGTGTGTGTGTGTGTGTGAGTACACCGGTGTGTGTGTGTGTGTGTGTGAGTGTGTGTGTGTGTGCATGCATGTGTGAGTGAGTGTGTATGTGTGTGTGGGTGGGTGGGTGGGTACAGGGGGAGCAGCTGCTGTCAGAAAATGATATTTCTGCTGGGATAATCGTTTTGACTCTAGTAAGTGTCCAACTGACTCGTCGCTCTTTGGAACACACACACACACACGCACACAGAATGACCAACACACAGGCTGTTTACAGACACAGCCACAGATAAACACACACAGAGAGGCAAACACACAGGTTGCCAGGGAGGTTCTGAACAGTCACCTCTTTAGAACAGGCTCCTCTCCCGATGGGGAACGTTGAACGCCCTCCAACATGGAAGAAAAAAAAGAGGGAAGAAAGCCCTCTTTTCTCTTGCCTCAGCATCTCTCGCCCTTTCCCTCCATCTCTCTCTAGCTGTTCCCTTTTTCCCTTATCCATTTACCTCTTTGCTCTCTCTTTCTCTGTCTTCCTTCATCCCTCTTTCCATGACTGTGTCTGTGTATCTCGCCTGCTCTCTCCCTCTCTCCCTCTCTCCCTCTCTCCCTCTCTCTCTCCTCTCTCTCTCGCTCGCTCCCTGGCCAGTCAATAAGTTGTACCGCAGCTTGTGCCGGCGCCAGAGCCCAGGCAGAGAGCCACAGGTAAAACCATCGCAGCCAAATGACTCATGAGCTGAAACAGAACTACCTCTTTGCTACTTGAAAGCACTGCTGAGCCCCCCGTTCTTTAACTCACGGCCAAATAAACCGCTCGAGGCGCGGCGTGTTTTCCAGCGCCACGGGCAGCAGGACATACACGTCGACGGGAGCCCGTCTAACCAGGACGCGAGATGCTAAGCCGCGGCGCACAGCAGCGCACCGTCTTTCCCCATCTCCTGCCTCGTTTCTAACTGGACGTGTCTGTGGGGTAAATGCCGAGGGAGGGAGACTTTTCTGAATACGAAGACACGCCGGTGAGCGAGACGGCCGCACATCCCGCACGTGCACACACAAAAACCCCTGCCCCCCCCCCCCGCTCTTATTACGCTGCCTTACTGGGGTTTAAATCCCTCCCTTCGTTTGACACTGCATCACAGGGCTTCGCTCCCTCTGTTGCCATGGAAATGGCGTTAGGCAGTGTTGCTGCGACGGCTCTTGTATATATTTATTTTATTTCTTCTTTTTTTTTGCAACCCCCCCCCCCCACTTGCATAACCTCACGCCAAAAATCATGGTACTTCTTGGGACTCACCGATGCCAACTGTGGGTGGGTGGGTGTGTGTGGATGTGTGATTGTGACTGAAAGTGAGTGGGGAGGGAGACAGAGAGAGAGAGAGAATTTGAAGAAATAGGGAAAATAGAGCAATAAGGAGAGAGAGAATGACAGCCCCCCCCCCCCCACACACACACACACACATTTCCCAGCAGAGTTCACATGTGAGGACAGTGAATGTGTGGGTAGGGTGCGGCTTATTTTGCCTTCAATTTGATCCCTGCAACCTCCCTTGAGGGATCTTCCAGGATATTAGTCTGTACTTCCACGGCCAATTCATACACCTCGGCACCATCCAGACACACTCAGTATTAACACACAGGCGAGTTCAGTGTCGTTTCTCATCCGTTTTAGATTGCCATTAAATTTAATGATGTTTTTTTCCAGATAATTAACCTATTAATGGTGTTAATTACACTGCATTTTGATCAAGTGTTAGGCTAATTTACCCACTCAAGAATAGCAAATAAACCTTTGTCTAATTTTCTGTGCCATTTTCTGTGCCGCGACCTCCCACGTTTGCAGTAGGATGCTGTGGTGCGTGGCCTTGTTGTGAAGAGCCTCATGATTCACATCACTTTTCCTTCACATATAGGGCCCATTATATCTCAGTCATGAATAAATAAATCAGTCGGTCAGCAGATTAGGGGGGCTTTTCTCTTCACAAACGACCGTGATCCATCAGTTCAAATAGAAAGGACAGCCTTGGGTATCTACTTATGTGGGACAAGTTTTACCTGCATCGCTGATGACACTACCGAGTGTGCAGATGTTAAGCACGAGGGCGCCGGGTCGAGTTGTGAGCAGTGTGTTTACTAGAGAGGCTGATGGTGCAGGGGCAGCGGTACAGTTGAAAGCGGAGTCAGTCAATGGCCGGGTCAGTCAGTGTGACACTTCCACTGATTCCTTTCCTCCTCGTATAAACCCGCTGGATATATTCAACACAACAACGTGTGTCTGGATATTGTGTCTGCCCCTGAGCCGGAGAAAAAAAAAAAAAAAAGGAAGTCCACCATGGAGTTTGGGGTCAGAAACACATGTGTTGAGTCATAACAGCACACGTTTTCCTTCCGACCTGCTGGGTGTGCACAGAGAAGTGCGGAGTAATGATTTGACAGCGATGTAATTGAAGGGTACAAATCCAGCCTGGCATCTTCCCTCTCCAGCATTATTGATAATCCGAATCGTAATCAGAGCTCCATCTGTACTGCTGCTGCAGGTGAAATGACACACAACAAAAAGCGTTCGCGTTCACTCGTTTTTTCAATGATTGCATTTTGCCCTTGCCTTCACCTCTACCCCTCTAAACTGCCCCTAGGGTTTTGGATTTGGCACAGAGCATCTAAATCCATCATCGTGGAACCCCTCAGCTTGCAGGGCAAGGGGATAATTCGATTTCATCATTTGTTGGCTTTCAGTGGTATTGCATTTGGATGATATTTTGGATGTTGTCATGTTGTCATACACAATTTTGTTGTCTAAACTGGCGATAATGGGAACTGATTACCTAAAAGGTCTCACAGAATGAAGTTGGATTTACTTGAGGGAGTGTTATTTGACAAGATTTAATTTGATATTATGGTCTACATTAGCAAAAAGTTCAATGTGATGAAACTTGCACTCTTAAACATGGTATTTTTGCATCTTTGCAGATATATGTTGATAGCATGTAAAATACCCTGCGATGATTGTGATAGGACAGTACTAGTATGTAGTACTCATCATACTGACCCCAGGTGCGATAGGACACGACGCATCTGGAAGCGCGGTGCAGAGTCAAAGAAACGACTGTTTCCCTAAACGTAGAAAGGGAATAGAGATGGTGTAGGGAATAGAGATGGTGTAGGGTAGATCTGCTGTGACCTTTGTAACCTTTAATGTACAGCTGACAATCTCTGTCCCTCCCAGCGCTGGGAGTCAGGGAAAGGTCAGAGGTCGGACTGCAGGGTCAGTGTGAGAATGTAGTCATCAGTTCTGAGAGAGACAGCAGGAGAGAGAGAGAGAGAGAGAGAGGAGAGAGAGAGAGAGAGAGAGAGAGAGAGAGAGAGAGAGAGAGAGAGAGAGAGAGAGAGAGAGAGAGAGAGAGAGAGAGAGAGAGAGAGAGAGAGGAGAGAGAGAGAGAGAGAGAGAGAGAGAGAAAACGTGTTCATGAATCACCAGAGAAGAAGATGACAGTGAAACCCGGGTTCTGAGTTGGTTATCCAGAAAAGGGGCAACCGGCTGAACACGTGATGAAGCAGGAGCCTATTTGAAGAGAGATCTCTCACAATTGAACTCTATCTCTTCTCTCTCCAACTTAATTATACAATTCTCTCTCTCTCTCTCTCTCTCTCTCTCTCTCTCTCTCTCTCTCTCTCTCTCTCTCTCTCTCTCTCTCTCTCTCTCTCTCTCTCCTCTCTCTCTCTCTCTCTCTCTCTCTCTCTCGACACAGTATGCCTACATTCTCTCACCTCTATCCTGGTGCTGCTCTTCCATGTCGTCTTAATTTCGTAATGCTCCGGATTAGTGCCGGGTGATATGGAAAATATTATTATCATGATAATCACTGGGAATTTTACAAAATATTGATCAGAGCTGCCCATAAGGGAGGGGGGGGATCATGTAGGCCAGCAATAATCATGTTCATCTAAATATAAGCAATGGTAATAGCAATATTTGCCACTGAGTGTGAACTGGCTAAACAGATGGAATGTAAAGGCATTATAAAGAACTTTGTGTCCAGTAAGACAAGGAAGATGGTTGTATAGAGGCAAAGAGGAAGCCATAAAGTAGGAACTTGCATTTTCCACTAAGAATGTGTGGTGTAAGTGTAGCAGATCTTTGCTGACCTTGGTGTGTTTAAGTGTGTCAAAGACTTCTAGTGTGGACATCCGGGTAGCTTAACAGTCTATTCCATTGCCTACCAACACGGGGTTCAAATCCCTGTGTTACCCCCGGCTTGGTCGGGTGTCCCTACAGACACAATTGGCTGTGTCTGCGGGTTGGAAGCCGGATGTGGGTATGTGTCCTGGTCGCTGCACTAGCGCCTGCTCTGGTCAGTCGGGGCGCCTGTTCGGGGTGGGGTAGGGGGAACTGGGGAGAATAGCGTGATCCTCCCACGCGCTACGTCCCTCTGGCGAAACTCCTCACTGTCAGGTGAAAAGAAGCGGCTGGCGACACCACATGTATCGGAGGAGGCATGTGGTAGTGTGCAGCCCTCCCCGGATTGGCAGAGGGGGGTGGAGCAATGACTGGGACGGTTCGGAAGAGTGGGGTAATTGGCTGGATACAATTGGGGAGAAAAGGGGGGGATTCTAGTGTATGTATGTATGTGTGTGTGTGTGTGTGTGTGTGTGTAAGAGAGAGAGAGAGCCTATGTAGCCCCTGTTACTGAGTATGTCTCTTTCAGTTTACATGTATGCATTTCATATGAGAGAGAGAGAGAGAGAGAGAGAGAGAGAGAGAGAGAGAGAGAGAGAGAGAGAGAGAGAGAGAGAGAGAGAGAGAGAGAGAGAGAGAGAGAGAGAGCATGCATTGGTATGAGTAAGCAGATTGGGGGGAATGGGGGCATTTGCTGGCCCTTTTCAGGGGCCCAGCCATTTCTGTGGTCGGGCCTGACATACGTATATCACGACGTGCAAAAACACCATATTCAAGAATCGGGTTCATCACATTGAACTGTTTGGTAATGGAAAATATAACAAACCAAAACTACTCTTTCAGTAATACTTCCTCAAATTGTTCAGACTTAATTTTGTGAGAAACTGTAGGTAATAGATTCTCGTTATCGTTAATTTAGACAACAAAATTGCGTATGATGATATGACAGTATGCAAATTTCCTCCTGATACAATTGCATTGAAAGAAGATAAATATTTAATTATTGTCCAGCCCTACTCAGGACATCTCTCTCCTGTTCCCCTTTCGCTCCCCTTTTCTCTGTTCCTCCACTTTTTCTATCTTCATCCCTATTCCTGTTCTCTCTCTCTCCCTGGCACTCTCTCACTCTCTTCCTCCGACTTTCTTTTTCTGGATTGTGCACAGAGATGAGCCGATGTGCAGTTTTGACAGCACCAGACTGAATCACATAAACAAACCATCTAGATCCCTGTGACGCTTTTAATGCATTCTCTCTGAAGATCTGCTGGTGTAGCTCTCCTCGTGTCTCCACAAATCCTACATTAAAAACACAGGCACTGCATCGGGAGAGCATCCGTGGCCTCCTGTGAAGGCCTGGCTTCTGCACCGGCTTGTTGCTAGCTAATGAGAACAACGGAGGAGTGTAGACATCACTCAGCTAAGTCATGCTGAGCTGTGCTGACCTGCTCCAAAGTGCTCTGCCATTAACCGAAATTTGATAAGACAAGGTCTGACTAGCTACAGGATGCTTTCAGAACCTTGCGAATTTTTGCAACGTTTCTCTTCGGTGAAATGGCTCATTATTTCTTAACAGATGTGACTTTGTGTCACATCTGTTAAGAAATAATGAACTGTGACTTTGTAAGCCCTCGAAACATAGACACTTAAGAACATTAAAGTTATGATGGCTAAATGAGGTATCCATCAAGTCATTTCATTTGTGTATTAGAGGAGTTCATTAAGGATGTCTGGGTAGCGTAGCGGTCTATTCTGTTGCCTACCAACACGGGGATCGCCAGTTCAAATCCCTGTGTTACCTCCGGCTTGGTCGGGTGCCCCCAAACACAATTGGCAGTGTCTGCGGGTGGGAAGCCAGATGTGGGTATGTGTCCTGGTCGCTGCACTAGCGCCTCCTCTGGTCGGTCGGGGCGCCTGTTCTGGGGGTGGGGGGGGGGAATAGCGTGATCCTCCCACGTGCTACGTCCCTCTGGCGAAACTCCTCACAGTCAGGTGAAAAGAAGCAGCTGGGGACTCCACATGTATCACAGGAGGCACGTGGTAGTCTGCAGCCCTCAAAAGACTGCATTAAAAGTGAATGCATGGACTAGCATCGCTGCTGAGGACGGCTGTGATTGGCAGTTTACTGTGTAGCAAACGTGTTTGAGGACATTGAGCGCTGAGCAGCAAATGTTATGCCGAAGAACAAGGAAGTATAGAAGCATTGAACCCTGAATTAAAACTCTGATTGGTCGCATGTCATCCCCCTTATGCTTACATTTAGCCCAGAGGACATCCCATGACCATCCTCGGTGCGAATTTTGCAGGAGCACCTGTATGTAGTAGTGTTTTTTTAAATGGTAGAGGAAAGGGGCGTGGAGGAAGGCAAGTTTTACATTGTGGTTATCAAGTAAATACTGGGCAAAGATCCTTCCATCTAGTCGTATTCTTTTTCTTTCCCTACCTCTTTTCACAGTCAGAGGCACCCGGGGCCTTCCCCAGTCCACAGAAGTTAAGGGGGAGTCATTTCTATGCACCTGTGCATCACAAAAACCAACACTGAGTTACTCCCATTCATATTCACACACATGGGCACTTCAGAGTGTCAAGATCACCCGAGATGGATGTTTTTAGAATGTCGAGGAAGCTTGAGTACCACGAGAAAACCTACGCAAACACATGCAAACATTGGGAGGACACAGTGCAAACTCCCCACCGAGGGGCCACAATTAAGCGCAGGACCTTTTCGCAGTGAAAAATGCAAACCATTAAGCCTCTGCTCCCCGTCACATACGTTTCATTCAGTTAGGCCCACGGCACTCCAAGGAGACTTAACAGTAACTTCTGGTGTCCCAAGAGCCACTTCCTGCCCCCTAACCCACGGTTAAAACACTGACCAGAGTTCTATCCATCTACATTACAGTCAGGGAGGGATCCTTTTGCACAGATGGATTTTCTTGTTATAAAAACATGTAAGCATTAACCTCCTTATCTGTCTCACTCTCTAGTGGGACATCTGAACCTTGGGGCTTGAAATGATGGAATGGTTTATGTAAATAAGACCTGATTAATTTGAAAGTGAGGAAGATCTCACCGTTGGAAATGTTGAAGGGAGAGTGACTAAATGGTCTGCAGTGAGTTGCAGTACCGTGGTGTGTACAAGTCACTTTGCAGCTATCATTGCTCACAATGTTATTCAGTCAGTCAACACGGGAATGTAATTACACCCACTCCCCCGCAGCTCCTATTAATAGCCACTGATAAATCATCAATGTGACATGTTCATGACACACCGCCAAATTTTAATCACACAAATGTGGCATGAGGGGGGTCTCCAAAGATAATGCATTCGCCAGGGATTGTTCTCATGTAGTACAGCAGCATGGCAGACCCAAAACACAGGATGTGAAGTAGCATCCACTGCATCATCTTTCCTTCCACTGACAGTGCATATGAATTGATCCAACTATGTCAAACACACACACACACACACACACACACACACACACACACACACACACACACACACACACACACACACACACACAGTTATCATTTTCAGCGCCGACCCAGTCAAAATCCCAGGACTTTTGTGATCGGGTCCTGGTTTTTGCTTTTCGGAAGCCACACGTTTTTCAAGGTCCATCCATCGTCAACGTTGCTCCCACCACGCTTGTCCTCCTGAAAGTTGATGTCAGGCAGTCTCTGGCAGGTTGTGCCAGAGGCCTGCTGGCTAATAAGAAGCAGGGTCATTAGGCTAGATGGTGCCGCCATGGTGCCCACTGAGCAGCACATGTCTGGCATTAGCACCTACAGTCAGGACTATAGATTAGCACACTCAGAACATAGATCATGCTTACAGTATGCAACAGTGATTTCTGCTGTCTATCTTACATGTGTACATATCGTACAGTGTTTGCATTCTAGTGTTTGCATTAAAACTGCATAAATCCTTAACATGTAGTGGCAACAGAACTGTCCAGCTTACTTCGTTCAAGTGAAGTTAAAGGGAAACAAGTGGGATTTTCAACTCTGAATGTGTATTCTCTATATGTGTGTGTGGGTGTGTATATATATATATATATATATATATATATATATATATATCCATCCATCCATTCATTATCCTAACCGCTTATCCTGCTGTCAGGGTCGCGGGGATGCTGGAGCCTATCCCAGCAGTCATTGGGCGGCAGGCAGGGAGACACCCTGGACAGGCCACCAGGCCGTCATAGGGCCGACACACACACACACACACACCTAGGGACAATTTTAGTATGGCCAATTCACCTTCTCTACATGTCTTTGGACTGTGGGAGGAAACCGGAGCACCCGGAGGAAACCCACGTAGACATGGGGAGAAAATGCAAACTCCACAAAAGTCAAGTAAAGTCAATTTTATTTGTATAGCCCAATATCACAAATTACAAATTTGCCACACAGAGGACGGCCCCCAAGGTTGGACTACCCTGGGGCTTGATCCCAGTAACTTCTTGCTGTGAGGCGACCGCGATAACGACTGCAGCACGGTGTGTGTGTTTGTGTGTGTGTATAAACATTGTTAAAAGAAACACTCAGTGGTAGGGAAAGTGCTCAACAAATTAGGAGCAAAATAATCCAATGAGTCAAGTAAATTCTTTATGAGACACTACAAGCCTGTTTCATGCCATAAGCAATCATCAGCAATTGACAGCTGATGATTGCTTATGGTATGAAACAGGCTTGTACTGTTTCATAAAGAATTTACTTGTCTCACTGGATTTTTTATATATATATGTGTGTGTGTGTGTGTGTGTGTGTGTGTGTGTGTGTGTGTGTATATAGTCCTAATTCCTCAACACCTGACGCAGACCTTGTTAACTCGGGTGACGTCCGAGCAGATATGACTATTCGTGTTACTGTCACTCATATCTGAGGTAGTTGGCTTGTATAGCAGTCGGAGTCTAAGCCACGGACTCTTACTGCAGACTCTTCCCAACCAGGGTTTGAACCCCCGGTCTCTGACAGGAAAGCCAGCGTTCTTACCCACTGAGCTATCCAGCTGAGTTCATCAGAAAGAGGGCCCCCCAGCACAAATTGCTGAGTGAGTACGTCGTGGGGAGGAAGAAGAAAAGGAGGTATCAAGGAAAACTAAGCTCCTCCATGGGATGTACCATCAACAGATAGAGGACGTGGCTGATAGTGAGAAATCCTACCAGTGGCTAGAAAAGGCTGGACTGAAGGACAGCACAGAAGCTCTGATCATAGCAGCACAAGAACAGGTACTCGGCACCAGATTGGTTGAGGCAGGGGTCTACCACACCAGGCAAGACCCAAGATGCAGGCTGTGTAAAGATGCCCCTGAGACAGTCTAGCACTTAGTAACAGGGTTTAAAATGCTAGCTTGGAAAGTGTACACTGAAAGGCATAACCAAGTGTCTGGGATAGTGTGCAGGAATATCTGTACTGAATATAGACTGGAAGTCCCCAAGTCCGAATGGGAGACACCACCAAAGGTGGTGGAGAATGGTAGAGCTAAGATCCTGTGGTACTTCAAGTCCCAGACTGACAAGCAGGTGCTAGCTAACCAACCAGATATTGTGGTGGTCGACAAGGAACAGAAGATAGCAGTAGTGATCAATGTAGCAATCCTGAGCGACGGCAACATCAGGAAGAAAGAGCATGAGAAGCCAGAGAAATACCAAGGGCTGAAGGAAGAACTAGATCGGATATGGAAGGTGAAATCCACAGTAGTCCCAGTGATAATGGGAGCACTAAGGACTGTGACCCCAAACTGGGAGAGTGGCCCCAGCAGATTCCAGGAACAACATCTGAGGTCTCTGTCCAGAAGAGTGCAGTTGTAGGATCTAAGATACTGCACAGAACCCTCAAACTCCCAGGCCTCTGATAGAGGACCCGAGCTTGAGAAAGACACCACCCCCCACCGAAAAAGGGCGAGAAGGAGATTTTATTTATATCTAGTAGGGATAACACTAGCAGCTATAAAACCGAGCAGTCTTCTGTGTGTCCCAGAAACATGACAGAATTTGTGTTCGCTGGTGACGTCATTTGCAGACACAAATCTAAGAATGTGAAAAAATAATTCCTGGTTTGCTGATAGGCTGCACTGTATACGCATGCGAATGACATCGTCACACAGAGCTGTATAATGTGGCATTGTTATTTGCATTTTCTTGTACAGTGCAGCCTATTGGCAAACCAGGAAGTAGGTTTTCACACTGGCAAACACTTTTCTGCACAATTTTGGCAGTGTTTCAGACACAAAAGATTGCTCAGTGTTACATCTGCTCATGGAGTGCTATCCCTCTAAACATATAAATACACAGAGTGAGAGAGATAACGTTGAAAATCACGATTGTCTCACCTTTAAATGAATTTGCCTCTCTCACTTGCATGATCTGAATCACAGACGGCAGGACCTCTGTATAGTTGGTTGCCCTGTGTAAGCAGTACATAGGGCAACTAAATACCGACCTATTCATTATAAGCATAATTGTGAGTGAACATTTGCCACCCAACCATGAATGTATAAAATGATAAACTAAAATAAATGCAAAGCAAATTATGAATGAGAAGAAGGGAAGGGCTGTCTGGTTTTTTTTTTTTTTTTTTTTTTTGGATCCGGGTCCCACAGTGACCTGGAAGTTAGAGGCGTAGCATTTAAACAGGAAAGTCACCAGTTAAAATCCTCAGAATGACCAATCGAATTGCAGGAGTGGATGAGAAACGTATCCCTTCTCTCAGCAACTGATGATGAAGTGCCCATGGGCAAGGCACTTTACTCCTGACTGCTCACAGAAGACCTGTTCACTGGCCAGTGGTAGGAGACTGTAGCTCCCAGGTGCGAGTGTATCTGACTGTGTTGCATGACGGTTTAAAAAAAGAAAAAAAGAAAAGCCCTTACATGGATCAGTCAGTTTTCCCCTGACAAATAACAGCCACATAAACAAATATGATGCGGGTATACAGGTGGTGTATACACTCCAGCCTTTGAACACTGACAACTCTATCTCTCAGGGCCTTTCAGTGTCCACCCCCCTCCTGTGTGCCAGTTTGGCTGTCGCATCCCACCAGGTGGCTGCTGTCAGAACGGGCCTCTCCAGAGATGGAGTTAGAAAATTGGATCCAGATCCATTAAAGACAAATGACAGGAATCTCACTGTCATGTTAGGCTTGTCTGTGGAGGACAGCTCTTTGGATACCTCTGTAGTTGCTCGCCAAATCGAACCCACGTCAGCGAATGACAGTGGGAATGGTTACGTCGACTTTCTGAACAAGCCATGAGTGATTTCGTTTAACAGATGCACTTTACAGATGGGTGTTGGTCTGTTTTTTCATTAGCAAGCATATGAAGCAAGCTCTCAGTGTGTCCACAGGGCTTTTTAAAAGCCCACATTTACTGTGTCATCCAAGCTGAAAGGTAGCGCACTCTAGGCACTTACCACTTCCTGTCAGTATGTGATCGGAACGGCAAACTATCATATAGAAACACGGTCCAAGTATGTTTGGAGTCGTCTCACTGGGGCTCTGGTCACACAAGAACTAACAACAGTTGTCCTTACCCAGTTTACTGCTTAATCCAGTTAAATTCACACTCCGTTTGAATGACATTGAGAACTGGTAGTATGAGTCCTGCTGGAAAGAGGTAGCGACAACCGAAGTCAACTCCAGTTTCTGTTCAAGGGCGCTTGGCTGTGTGAGTATGGATGGGAACAGGAGCTGACAACAGCTAGATGATGCACAGTAATGAATGCTCCCTGAATAATGTATTCCCCTTCAAAATAAATAAATAAAGATGGCCGGGGTGGCAAAACATGGTTCAACTTGGACAGTTGCTGAGACAAAATTATTTTGAAAATTTTGGGCAGATTCTTTTTTTGTTGCACTCGCTGCCAGGTTAAGATGCAAAAACACACAACTTCTCTGGCCTCCCTCAGCAGAAATAACCAGAACTTGAAGGGCTGCCTCCCTGTTTGTCGAGATTACATTTCCACCTGCACGATATTGGAAATGTGAGATTTACATTCAGAGCAAATATCACGCTATTGCAAATTTACCGACAACGTGTTGAATACAGGAGTGAGTCCTGTTGCTAGATCATATTCTCTGTCGTCTAAAAATGCTTGTGTATGGATACAGAACATGAGTGACTCCAGTTAGAAACTTGTCTAGCTCGATGATGTAAACGTGAACGGGGCCTGGATGAAACTACTGCCTTACTAATCACATGTGCTCATCTTACTTAAATGCGTACACTCTGTCAGTACAGTACAGTATATTCGGTATACTCATGCATACACTCTGTCAGTACAGTACAGTATATTCGGTATACTCATGCATACACTCTGTCAGTACAGTACAGTACAGTATACTCTGTCAATAACAGGATGTTCCTTTTACAGCGGTTACCTGTTTCTAGTTGCCACTTAGTGCGCACAGTACAAAAGCTCTTTTTATGACTCATCCAGGCAAACATATATGTAGTGCTTTCCAACGGGATTTCCACACACTGGCACATTTAATTTTCTGTTGTAAATCAAAGAGTGTTCAAGTTTTTGATGCATTTTTTTGGATGCTGCAACTGTGAGCAATATACATACCTATGAAGACAGACGATTCCAGGGTCACATCCCATATCTTGCAAAGTTAATTTTGCCATCAAAAATGGGAAATACAGGTGTCCGGGTGGCGTGGCGGACCTACCAACATGGGGATCGCCGGTTTGAATCCCTGTATTGCCTCCGGCTTGGTCAGGCGTCCCAACAGACACAATTGAGCATGTCTGCGAGTGGGAAGCCGGATGTGGGTATGTGTCCTGTTCACTGCACTAGCGCCTCTTCTGGTCGGTCAGGGTGCCTGTTTGGGGGGGAGGGGGAACTGGGGGGAATAGCGTGATTTTCCCACGTGCTACGTCCCCCTGGCGAAACTCCTCACTGTCAGGCGAAAAGAAGCGGCAGGCGACTCCACATGTATCGGATGAGGCATGTGGTAGTCTGCAGCCCTCCCCGGATCGGCAGACGGGATGGAGCAGAGATCGGGACGGCTCAGAAGAGTAGCGTAATTGGCCAAGTACAATTGAGGGGGGAAAAGGGGGGAAAATCCAAAAAAAGAAAAAAGAAAATTGGCAATGTAAACATACTCATCAGCATCTCCATCCCTCTCTTGATTCAGGTCATGAACTGCAGGACCTCTTAATCACTCATAGAGGAATGGGGGGGGGGGTTATTAATCATTTGTACTCTGTCATTCCCAAGGCATTAGCTAACATTGTTCACTCTTCTAATAGAAACATCTTTGATCAGATTATTGGACCACTTCACACATAAAGGAAAAATGGTTCCTTGTGACTCCACACGCGTGCAAAAGCACCATGTTCCATCAATCCTGCCGTTCCTGTTGTGGCCCTTGCCAAGCTGAATGGGTCTGGGGCCTCTAAGCCATTACGGCATTGATTGAAATCATATTTAGTAGCAAGGGCGGCAGATGCTGATCGATGAGCAAACTCCCAGGCATGTTCCACAGATGGGGGTTTATGCGCACACCATTAATAAAACCACCCACGGTCGAACTGCGCTAGATGAAGGCGTTTATTTGGGAAGCGTAAATCAGCGGCGGGGGTGGGGGGGGGATGCAAAAACACTCTTGCCCCCGGAGTGTTCTTTGGTTGGAAGGTGGTTTGATTTAATGGTGCTATGTTTGGCACGTTACGACACCATGCCCTCTTTCCTCATAGTTGTGGTGCACTGCACCTCTGCATGTCTTTGCATTTTGGGCCCTTTCAGACTAATTCCTTGGCGGGCCCCAATGGAGTTTCAAATGTCTTTTAATCTTTATCTTATTTCACATTCAATCTTTCCTGCTTTTAAATTAATGTGGTTACACAAACAGACTTAACTATCCCAACCAGCGAAAATCGAGTAATAAAGCTTCCAAGGCAGTGTTGCTGCTTATAGTATGATAAAATGCAAGCATACATGAGCTAAATTTCACATTTCATATAAAATGTGTTATATTGGTAAAGGGCATTAAATGTAGAAGGAGTAGGATTTTCCCAAAAATCAATATATAGACTCATACAACAATAATCCCTTTCAATCATGGACCCTGTCCTCTCCTGTCTTATTTTGCTATGTACGGGACGTTTCGGGGCGTTAACCTTTGTCCAGCGAGACTCTATAAGAACGCAGCGACCAGGCGCCAGATCGAGATCGTAAGCTCTCATCCAAGAGGAGGCTACGACAATGGCGGATACAGCGCCAAAAAGACGCAAGTATGGCGAAGGTGAAACGCCGAGCGGACAGCACTCGTTCCAAAACGAGAGTGGATCTGGGGTTGGCTAGAGCGACGTGGAGTTGGCCTGTACACTGGGACGTGTTCTGCCTGCTGCGGCCAGGGGACGTGTCCTTCCGGTCGTTGAGCCGGGGAGGGGGGGGGGGCAACTTTGAATGCTGTGTTTACAAACCGCAACTGACAGAATCCTACTCATTCTTACTATTAATTCTCTTGATTCTTAGTGGAATGGCAAGTGTTGTATCTGTGCCGTCACCAGACACTTGTGACGTGAATGTTGTTCGTTGTTCTGATGCCGAGGCTGAAGAGAAAGTCTCCATAGATATTCTCTCATACAAACATAGACAAGCCACTAACTGCTACGTCACCTTATCCACTGCAAGTGTAGCGCCATCACTACTGCACTAAAATCAACTTTTGCATATGCGGTGTGGGAACATTTCAAGGCGTTAGGTGTACGGCGCTTGCTGAGAATGGAAATCTGCAGTCCTCGCCGGTCACGTGGTTTCCGAGCCACAAACATCTCTAAGTGCTGCTTGTAGCAGAAAAAGACGCGGGAAAGGGGAAAATCGGCTGTTGGACGGAGTCAGTAACCACATTTGTTGGCTATAATGGCCAAGCTAGCTACTGTTGTAGATAGGTGTCATGGGCTTACTTACCTCTATTTTGCAGGCTGTCATTGCAGCAAAGGCTGCCATTTCTCACATCAATCCAGTGACCATCAACTGTACTCGCCCAACAGCCAGCCTAGTTATGAGAGTTATGTGGCTTAACATTATGAGATCAAGGCTGGGCCTGACACAGACAGACAGCGCTCATGAGTTCCAGCTGTTTAATGTTGCCAGACCATTCATCTCTTTTTGCCATCTCCAAACAGACGACTAATGGAGACGAGACTCCACATTTTTTATCTCTTTCTCCCAGGGAAATTTATATGTGAGCCACTAAACCTGAACCCTAAAGCAAACCATCTGTGAAATGCTGATGCAAATCCATTTTTTACCTGATTCGCTGCCTGCTAAAGAGAGCCCCTAAATCACATTAGCAGTCTACCTTTTTCTCCTTCTCTGGTTCCCTCCCCCGATTCATTTTTTTTTTGAGGAATAAACAGATAGAGACGGAGGCTAACCCTTCTCTCTGTTAATTTTTCCTCTTTGCTTGCGTTTGCTCTTTCTAATCTAACGCTAACTCCCCACATCTGTGTTTGTAGTCTGAGTCAGGGCCAGGAATCTTTGAGCGCCATGAGGCGCTCAAAGATTCAGTGATTTGGATTCAGAGGGCTCTGATTTCATTATGATCCATTCCTAATGCATTTGAAGGCCTCTCTTCACTTGTTCAACAATTGTTCTTTGTTAACTTTTTGATCGATTACTAGTCTCTAGAAAATAGTTTCTTCAGTTTGTGGTGAAAATAACCGGGCCATGAAATTCCGGTTCAGCAGAAGTCCTCAGTGTTTCTTTGAGTCACGTCTAACGGAGAGTGGTTATCGCTGTATCACCGTGAGTCTTATCAAATTTTGATCCACTCAGCTTCTTTAGCCGAGCTTTCCACAGGAGCGTGTCAGGTACAGATGTAAACGGCATGCAAGATTCAGTTTTCCACCCACGCTCGACCATCCAGTTGGTTCAGAACCTGTTAACTAGGCCTATGTGATAAAGTTGTTCAAAATTTGCAAATACAAAGGTCATGCTGATAACGATGATAATGCCAATAACAGCAATTAATACTGGGGTGTCCGGGTAACGTAGCGGTCTATTCTGTTGCCTACCAACACGAGACTCGCCGGTTTGAATCCCCGTGTTACCTCCTGCCTGGTCGGACGTCCCCACAGACACAATTGGCCATGTCTGCAGGTGGGAAGCCGGATGTGGGTATGTGTCCTGGTCGCCGCACTAGCGCCTCCTCTGGTCGGTCGAGGCGCCTCTTCGGGGGGGAGGGAGAACTGGGGGGGAATAACGTGATCCTCCCATGCGCTACGTCCACCTGGCGAAACTCCTCACTGTCAGGTGAAAAGAAGTGGCTGGCGACGCCACATGTATCAGAGGAGGCATGTGGTAGTCTGAAGCTCTCCCCGGATTGGCAGAGAGGGTGGAGCAGCGACCAGGAAGGCTCGGAAGAGTGGGGTGATTGGCTGGATACAATTGGGGAGAAAAGGGGGGGGGGATAAAAAAAGAAACAATGATAATATTACTGCAAATAGTAATAATACTCATTCCATAGTTTTCTTTGTGTTGTTGTGCTCTTTGAAAAATGGCTCTGACTGTGACACCAGTACTAGCAAGCAGCCAGCTTTAGCAGCTGTTTAGCAGTAAGGCCACTGCAAATAGTCGAGCTCTGTGTTTTGGCACGTGAGCTCAGTGAAGTTGAGTCATCACAGACTGGAGTTTCTGCCTTTTAATGGGGAGCTGGTGGCAGGGTTAGACGGTAACAGCTGCCAGCCCGTCCACCTTTATCAGGGCAAGGAACAACTAGAGAGGGCCAGGAACAACCAGAGGGACTCATTGTGTACCCCACAGTGAGATCACTATCTCGCTTCTGCTTTTTTCTTTCTTCATTCATTCTTCCATTTGCACATGTGACATCCCAGACATAGCCGGTCAAACTTTGACCAACCGTGGGTAAATATCGCATGTCCCCACTGCACAAGTTACACTGGCAGCCCCGAGTGGGGCGCCATGTCGCTAGTTTGTTTGTCCATCTGCCAGGGTATAGTGTCTTAAAATCACTGAATAGAGTTGGAGACAAGTTAAGGAATGATGCATCTCTCCTCCACTCTTAAACATTTTTGTGATTAACCCAAGATCACATGACCACTAATGAAACTGTAATAAAACTGAGATGGGGTTAAAGCCTATAACCAGTGCACTCCAGCATTGCCAGAAGTGCAGCCTTTACTTTGCTTGTTTGTTCATATGTTTGTCCATGTGCCAGTAATAATGTCTAACAAAAGATTTTGACAAAACTTTTTTTTTTATCCCCCCCCCCTTTTCTCCCCAATTGTATCCGACCAATTACCCTACTCTTCCAAGCTGTCCCGGTTGCTGCTCCACCCCCTCTGCCGATCCGGGGAGGGCTGCGGACTACCACATGTCTCCTCTGATACATGTGGAGTCGCCAGCCGCTTATTTTCACCTGACAGTGAGGAGTTTCGCCAGGGGGACGTAGCGCGTGGGAGGATCACGCTGTCCCCCCCAGTTCCCCCTCCCCCCTGAACAGGCGCCCCGACCAACCAGAGGAGGCACTAGTGTAGCGACCAGGACACACACCCACATCCAACTTCCCACCTGCAGACACGGCAAATTGTGTCTGTAGGGACGCCTGACCAAGCCGGAGGTAACACGGGGATGATTTTGACAAAACTTTGAGCGGTGCAGCTGAAATTACACCGGTTGTTGTGAGTTGTTGTTGTTTTTTGTTTTTTTTTGGCAAGACAACATCATTCACTGAAGATAACCTATTTCCTGTTGCCTTGTTTGAATGTAGGTTTCACTGATGTTTGCATTAAAGATCCAGCTTGTGGTTACCTCATGCAGTTATCTTTACCAGTGCTCATATATAATATATATATAATATACTATATAGGCCTCACATTTCACCTCAGCTGCCATCAGTGATGCCCGTTTAACTCGTACGCATACCGACTCATTTGCTGAGGCATTAGTCTGACATGTGCGCCTCCTACCAATACTTCCCTAACTGCTGTCAGCTGCTGTCAGTGTTTGTAGGGAGCACACAGTTCCCGTAATCCTCGCTGCATCCAGTCAGCTATCGCTTAGTCATGGCTGCTTAAAGACAGCTCTGACAGACTTACATACATAAATACAGTTTGACTTCGCGCTACGGCATCTCAGCCCAGGGACGCAAGGTCATACCTCATGCAGCACGCCTCATGATTTCGGAGACTTTTTGCTCTGTTAAGGGGCTGTCCTCAAAGTGAGAAATGCTGATATTTATTTTTTTAAAGAGATTAGAATGAGCGACGGAGATGAAATACAAAGCAGGAGCTCTGTGGTGTTTGTGCAGGGGAGTGTACGCACATGTATAAGTTGGCCTCGGTTCAGGTATTGGGTGTCCGCTTGCTTGCGCCCACTTGTGCCTGTGTGTGGCTCTGCACACGCTGTCGGAGAGCCTGTGCACGCTGGTGTGTTACTGTACGAGTGGGTGGGGGTCGTCGGGGGGACACGTAGCTGGCCGTATACCACCGCCCCTCCATCAACGGGGCCTATTGGTCGAGGCGTACGCGGCATCTGGACGAGCGGTGGGGCTTCTTGCAGCTTGGGCGCTAGATCAACGTGTTGCCTCCACATCTAGCGCTCGCCTGGAGGAGCCCGCGCTTTGTCAGCAATCAAGGAGCTCGCGCTGAATAAACGGCGCCATCAGTAAACGAACGGTTTAACCTAAACGCTTCTGTTCAGCACATCATAAGGCGAATGAGCTAACACGCTGTGACAGATAGCCCGGTCTGTGCACTCATAAAAAAGACATAAAAGAGACCATCAATTTTATATTTATCACGTTTTGCAAATACAGTTATGTCACAGCTCCCCAAGACATCATCGCGTCTGCTGAGGATGACCTCATATAATGTAATATTCATCTTTCTGTCAGCGCTGAGGAAAAACTCGGCACCTCAGCCCTCTGACTGCGGCGGACACAATCAACATATCCCAGGCCGTGTACCAGAAGGAATAGGAAGCGATGAGTGCGAACGTCGAACTCCCCCCCCCCCCCCCCCCCGAAGACCCCTCTCCCTATCTGAGATGGAAGTGGGCCACATTAAATCAGGATCGTGGGGAGAGAGAAGGGATTAGCATTATGCTTATGAAGCTGATCGCGTTGAGAGATGAAGGGGAAGCACTGCACTCAACTGCACCCGGGAAGGGATCTCCACAAACACCTCGCTCTCCTCCTCCTCCTCCTCCTCCTGCTCGCCCATTGTCATGGCAACCGAATGTCTTCAAACGTGGAGGAGCTGGCAGTTATGTGTATTTCTGTGCTCCAATGTGTATGTCGGTTGTGTTTGTGCACGTGTTTGTGCACGCGCGTGTGTGTGTGTGTGTGTGTGTGTGTGGCAGAGACTGCTTTGAAATAATTTGCAAGTATCCTGTGTTGATCCCTTCATGAGACTAGGGAATCTGTTTTTATCAGTTGTGAGCCTCTTCTGTTCTCTCCATGTCTCTCTCTCTCTCTCTCTCTCTTGCTCGCTCTCTCCTGTCTTATCTAGCTAGCTAGCTAGCTGTGTGTGTGTGTGTGTGTGTGTGTGTGTGTGTGTGTGTGTGTGTGTGTGTGTGTATATATATATATCTATATATGGCGTTTTTTCCGGAAACCATCAATGGTGTTGATAAAAGTGCTCGACAAAAGGGGAGGGGAATATTAACAATATATGAATATTAAGATAGATGTAGGAAAAAACTTTTATACATAGCAGAACAAGCATGAACACGCATGCTTGTTTCATGCGTCACACACGAAACAAGCTTGTATATTCCTCATGTCTCCCTCTCTACTTCTCTCTCTCACATTACTCTTTTTCCATATCTCTTGATCCAATATGCCTTGTTTCAACCTGTTCTTATTTTACATCTGCCACTGTGCTGCCGCTGCGGGACCACGCTGCGGTGCAAAAAGAGCTGTATTGTGGTTGCTAGGCTACAGTGGGACAAGCGGTTTTTCCAGAAGATTCCCCCAGTCGTGAATCGTCTTACTGTATCGCCTTCAGCTTCCTTCTTGACTCAGTCCACGCCACGCCAGCAAAATAAGACCGAGCTCCTCCGTCCCATGCCGCGGCTGGCCGCCCCTTCCCCTCCCCCTCCATCCACCCCCAGGGAGAGAAAATGTTACCCAACCTATCTGGACTCATCTCTCTTCCGTCCTCGTTTCATCTCGACCCATCCCTATTCGTCTTTTTTTGCGTGAACAGGCGGATATGTTGTACTTTGGGTTGGCACTGAAGTTGTGTTTCTGTTGTTTTGGTTTGCTTTCTTCCGCGAGCGAGGGCAGGAGAGTGGTCTGTGTCAGGTTCAGCCCGATAGCCGCTGCGGTGTAAGCGTTTGCCCGAGAAAGATGTTGCGCCGTCCTGCCGGAGCTCGTGGATATATCCTATGGCGCGCCGGGGTTGTATTGTTTTTCTATCACAGCACGGTGACACAGATTCGGGGTCTGTTTACAGCGAGGGGCAAGGAGGACAGAGGCGCTCGCTGGCTCCATGACAAATAACAGGTCAATAGAGCAAACTCCAAGCAGTGAAGTAGTGTAACCTAACTGTACGCACACACACACACACACACACACACACACACACACACACACACACACACACACACACACACACACTTACACGTTTTTGAATCATGTCTGCAGTTTCCTACTCTTTCCAGTTTAGAAACACTTTCGAAATCCCGTTGGATGTCGAAAACCCCGTGCCTTTAAAAAAGCAGTTCGTAAAACCAGGATAATCGTGTTTATTTTTTGGTGTTGCTTTATTTACCTCAGATATTTTGTTCATTCTTTTGATTGAAGTTCAAGCCCAAACACAGCATTTTTGGAGGACTGCATGCGCTTGATTCGGGAAAAGTAATTTGCCACAAGCAAATTTGCCCCCGGCTATTTCCCGGTATGAACTAAGCCGTTAACAAAGGCAAATGGGCCGTCAGGGATCCAATATGGCCACCAAGCGACATGGCTGACCAGGTGTTAGACACATCGTACACCGCCTTTGGGTGCTTGGTCTGCTGTCTCCTCATGGCCCATTAGGTCCATTGCAGGAGATTGAGCATACTGTAGCACCCTGGACAGTGCTCATACGCTGCACACACACACACACACACACACACACACACACACATAATCTGGTACACGCATGCATCTGCTTACATCTGCACTGCGTCCCATTCCCAGACACAGCGGTGTGCACCAGCAGTGGCAGGTGTGTGGCTGTGGCTGTGGAGGGCTGCTGTGAAGACACCGGCTGCCAATCTTTCAACATTACACACACATGACCATTCATGTGCAATGACAGTGTGACTTAATAGACAAAATGTGTGTGTGTGTTGTGGTGGGGGGGGCAGCAGGCTCTTTGCCAAGTTAAGCGCCGTGCCCTCTATCCACAACACGGGGAGTTTGGTTTGTTTGAAGTTCTTTTTGATGTGGATAGAATTGGCAAGGGCGTCCGGGTGGCGTGGCGGTCTATTCCGTTGCCTACCAACACGGGGATCGCCGGTTCGAATCCCCGTGTTACCTCCCTCTGGCTTGGTCAGGCGTCCCTACAGACACAATTGGCCGTGTCTGTGGGTGGGAAGCTGGATGTGGGTATGTGTCCTGGTCGCTGCACTAGCGCCACCTCTGGTCGGGCAGGGCGCCTGTTTGGGGTGGGGGGGGCTGGGGGGAATAGCGTGATCCTCCCACGCGCTACGTCCACCTGGTGAAACTCCTCACTGTCAGGTGAAAAGAAGTGGCCGGCAACCCCACATGTATCGGAGGAGGCATGTGGTAGTCTGCAGCCCTCCCCGGATCAGCAGACGGAGTGGAGCACAAAAAAAAAATAGCGGGCAAATATGGGGTTGAGTGTATTAATGTGTGCATTTTTGTTTGTTTGTGTATGTTTGTTGTCTTTGTGACGGTGGGGTTGGGGGCGGGGTTAGTGTGAGTGGGTGGTCATCTGTGTGGTTTTAGTGAGAGAGTTGAAGAAACGGAGAGAAAATGAAAGGATATATTATCCTTGCAACTGTTTCCTCTAAAGTGAAATTTCTCTTTGCAAAATAAATTATGCTTAGTCTCTGATGACAGTATATGGTGGCTGGAGAGGCATAACACACACACACACACACAAACACAAACACACACGAGCACAGTGATATGTGATGCTGCTGAGGGCGTTGATAGCCAGAGGAGATTTCTTAAAAGACTGAATAGTCAGTCTGGGTGATTTATCTGGGCATACCCTCTGTCTCCTCTGCCTTCCCTCTCTCCCTGTCTCTTCCTGTCTCCGCCTCACCCTCACCCTCTGCCCCTGTCTCCCCTCTATCTCCCTCAGGAGTGAAATATGAGTATGGCAGCCCAATAAATCTGGAAGGAATATAATGAGAGATGGTCCCTTCACTCCAGTGGGCCACTAACCGGGCCCCGTGCCAGTGACATCATCCTGAGGGAGAGCTCGTCGATTGATGAGCGTGGTGACACTTTGCCACCACTTCCTCTTTGAATCAGACAACCTTCCACCCACTGGCCCCGTACCAGAAACTGGTCGTGTGTGTGATCCCACGTTTGAGGGACATACGTGTGATGGAGCATCACATCGAGTTTGTTTAGCTGATGGAGGTCGGCGGGGGTGAGGCATTGGAAGGGAGATGGAAATGTCACAGTACTGAGAATTAGGCTTAGACCACACTCGTACAGCATGTATGCGCACACCTACACGCATTCAAACACCTACACGCAATCAACGTGCATGCATGAAGCAGTGAGCACATTAGCTGTACATATGCAAACAAGCGTTCTGTCGTTCCCGCTCACTTCCTGTTTGGTGCACACAGATGTATATTTACCACATTCTTTCTCCGTTCCCTTTATGCAGCGCCATCCTTGCTGTGTATATACGTTTTTGCTCTGCATGGATAAAACTAGGAAATAGCCCCTCAAACCAATGCCAAGTTGCGTAAGCGGTAATGGGCTGCAATAGAGCTCTAAAAGGGATTATGTTTATTGATCTATAATATGAACCATTATGAGTTATCCACCTCTGATGCAACTTATCCAATTCATTACATTTAGACCTACGGGCTAGTAAATGATGATTTCGTTCTACACAGAAACTGGATTGATCTTCCTTTGGGGAAAAGGGATTTTTGCTGTAGAATTAAACAAGTCACTGTAGTGCTGCTGTTTAAAGTTCATGTCAATTCATTGTCGATTCATACAGTTCAGAGGCTAGATCTCCAGTGTTATGCAACAGTTGTTGTATCTATACGAGGAAATAAGATCCATGCTCGTCCACAGCAGTCATCGATAACATGGAGAGTGGACTGCTTCTGAAATGGCCTCAGATCTGATTTCTTTGACTCGTTCGTGTCAAGACTATCTCACGTCATGTGAAACACAGATATGTTTTTCACACTCGGATCTATAAACCGATCAGCCAAAACATTAAAACCACTGACGGGTAAGTGAACACCATTGATTATCTCGCTGTCAAGGGGTGGGATATATTAGTCAGCAAGTGGACTGTCAGTTCTTGAAATTGATGTGTTGGAAGCAGAAAAAAATGGGCAAGCGTAAGGGTCTGAGCGACTTTGACAAGGGCGAAATTGTGATGGCTAGATGACTGGGTCAGAGCATCTCCAAAACAGCAGGTCTTGTGGGGTGCTCCCGGTATGCAGTGGTCAGTACCTACCAAAAGTGGTCCAAGGAAGGACAACTGGTGAACCGGCGACAGGGTCATGGATGCCCAAGTCTCACTGATGTGGGTGGGGAGCGAAGGCTAGCCCGTCTGGACCAATCCCACAGAAGAGCAACTGTAGCTGAAGTTGCTGAAAAAGTTAATGCTGGCTTTGATAGACCGATGTTAGGACACACAGTGTAGCACAGCTTGCTGCATATGGGGCTGTGTAGCTACAGACCGGTGAGAGTGCCCATGATGACCCCTGTCCACCGTTGAAAGCACCTGGACATGTGAGCATCAGAACTGGACCATGGAGCACTGGAAGAAGGTGGCCTGGTCTGATGAATCACATTTTCTTCAACATCATACGGACAGCCTGGTGCGTGTACGTCGTTTACCTGGGGAAGAGATGGCGCTAGGATGCACTGTGGGATGAAGGCAAGCCGGTGGAGGCAGTGTGATGCTCTGGGCACTGTTCTGCTGGGAAGATTTGGGTCCTAGCATTCATGTGGATGTTACATGTGCTGCCTAAACATCATTTAAGACCAGTTACACCCCTTCATTTCAAAAATATTCCCTAATGGCAGTGGCCTTTTTCAGCAGGATAATGTGCCCTGCCATACTGCAAAAATTGTTCAGGAATGGTTTGAGGAACATGACAAGAGTTCAAGGTGTTGGTTGCCTTGGCCTCCAAATTCCTCAGATCTAAATCTGTTCTTATTTATTTATTTGGGGCAGCACAGTGGCGCAGTGGTTAGTGCGGTCGCCTCACAGAAAGAAAGTCTTGGGTTCGAGCCCCAGGTTGTCCAACTTTGGGGGTCATCCTCTGTGTGGAGTTTGCATGTTGTCTGTATGAGTTTCCTCCGGGTGCTCCAGTTTCCTCCCACAGTCCGAAGACATGTAACTAAATTGTCCCTAGGTGTGTGTGTGTGTGTGTGTGTCGGCCCTGTGACGGACTGGCGGCCTGTCCAGGGTGTCTCCCCGCCTGCCACCCAATGACTATTGGGATAGGCTCCAGCATCCCGCGACCCCAAAAGGGATAAGTGGCTTGGATAATGGATGGATGTATATTTATGTATTTGTATTTTTCACCCTTTTTTCTCTCCAGTTGTATCTGGCCAATTACCCCACTCTTCTGAGCTGTCCTGGTTGCTGTTCCACGCCACGCCTCCACCCCCTCTGCTGATCTGGGGAGGGCTGCGGACTACCACATGCCTCCTCCGATACATGTGGAGTCAGTGACAGTGAGGAGTTTCGCCAGGGGGATGTAGCGCATGGGATGATCATGCTATTCCCCCCAGCCCCCCCCCCCCCCCAAACAGGCGCCCCGACCGACCAGAGGAGGCGCTAGTGCAGTGACCAGGACACATACCCACATCCGGCTTCCCACCCACAGACCTGACCAATTGTGTCTGTAGGGACACGTGACCAAGCCTGAGGTAACACGCGGATTCGAATTGGCAAGCCCTGTGTTGATCAGAATCATAATACTTTATTCATCCCTGAGGGGAAATTGGGTAGCAACGGAATAGACCGCTATGCTACCCAGACGCCCTCAGATCTCACTCTGATTGAGCATCAGTGGGATGTGCTGGAAAAACAAGTCCAACCCATGGAGGCCCCACCTCGCAACTTACAGGACTTGAAGGAACTGCTGCTAACATCCTGGTGCCATATACCAGAGGACACCGTCAGAGGTCTTGTGGAGTCCATGCCTCGATGAGTCAGAGCTGTTTTGGTGGTATGAGGAGAACCTACACAACAGTAGGCAGGTGGTTTTAATGTTTTGGCTGATCGTTGTATGTCATTTATGGTTTGGTGAACTCCATCATGACTGATAGGCTATGAACCTGTCTGCTTTTAGTCCAGGGCCTCAACTCCGGTCAAAGAACTTTAACTCTCACAAAAAAAAAAAAACCCCAGCTGACTTTGGACACATAACGGGCATCGATGGATAGCTTATGAGCCCCAGCGTTCTTATCTTGGACTGGGGCTCCTGGGGAAGCACCTTTTTAGAAATAGACACACATGAACTTAACCTTCACACAAACCAAATGAAATTTTGTAAGTTCTGATCATGTGTCGTTCTTTGCCGTTCTCCTCAAAGGCGACTCCAAACTGGATGTTGGTGTGGGGGGGGGGGTGACAGGGGAAAGGATGGTAGAGGATGGATTGCATGAGGGAGATGGAGATAAAGTGAAAGAGACAGAGAGAGCTAAAGGAAGGGACCGCTAGTAAGAGAGAGAACTTGACAAATTTGGACAGAAGGGAGGGCAAGAGAGAAGTGAGATGGAGGAAAGAAGGGAGGGAGGCCACAGTGGAGGAGTGAGGCCAGTTGCCCACCCCCATCCCCATCAGTCGCCATCGATATGGCCATCCACAGGGCAAATGCTCCTGATAGATGCTCCGATAAGATGGAGGGCTGCTGGGGCGTGAAGGAGGCCATCAATAACCTCTGCACACAGGTCTCTCTATATAACTCCATCTCTCTCTCTCTCTCTCTCTCTCTCTCTCTCTCTCTCTCTCTCTCTCTCTCTCTCTCTCTCTCTCTCTCTCTCTCTCTGTCTGTCTGTCTCGCTCTCTCTCTCTCACCCTGTACACCTCTATCTTTCTCTCCACACACTCCTTCGTCTCTATCCTACCCCACTTGTCTATCTTCATTTTACCCACCACCCCCTCCTTCTCCCTTGCCTACGCTCACTTATATAGAGAGCAGCAAATTGGTCAAAATACGATCTTTGACCTTCGCTCATCCATCTTATCCCAAGGCCTCCTACCTTCCTCCTTTCGCCTTCCCTCCCTCCTCTGTCCTTCTGTCCCTCCTTACATCCCAGCAGGTGCAAAGGCTTCATCCTCTAGATACGAGTGTGGGCCTTAAGAGTTGTATGGAGAAAAAGGATGAGGATGACTTTCGCTTGGGCCAACTCAAGCCAACTCTCACATCACTCCATTCTCCCACTTACCCACCCCACCCCACCTCTTCTCCTTTTTTCATTTCCCCCACATCCATCAACTCGTCCTCCCTCCATCAGTATTTCACCTGTCCTGTTGTAACTTGTAACCACAGCTTAGGGACCAACATAGGAGACAAATGTTTAAATAGAGATGTTCTTTGCTCCCTAAACAAAAATATATTTAAATATGTATACAATATACGAGGGGTCAACAACCTATGGCACCCATGCCAACATTGACATGTGAGGCCATTAACACGAGCACGTGAAGGAATTTAATAAAAACATTCTTTAATTTACTTTTTTTTATAAAATATTTTTAATATAGTCCGCGGTGGCGTAGCGGTCTAAGCATCGGCTTGGTGTCGATGCAGTTGCCCACTGGGGACTGGGGTTCGCGCCCCGTTCTCGTCAGATCCGACTATGGCCGGACTCGATGAAGCAGCAATCATTGGCAACGCTGTCTTCGGGAGGGGGGCGGAGTCGGCTTGTGTTCGTCATGTGAATGCGTCTCTGTGTGTGTCGGAAAAACAGTGGTTCGGCTTGGATTCGCCTTGTCACGAAAGTGGGGAGGCGCTTTCCTTCGAGACTGCCGGCCAGAGAGATGCAGTTGGCGAACGCATGCAATACGAGGGTGGTTGTTTGAATTAAAATAGGGATCAATTGGCCACTAAATTGGGAGAAAAAAAGGGAAAAATCAGAAATAAATTTAAAAAATATATATATATTTTTAATATAAAATATAGCCTAATGGTGAACTGAACAAACAATTACATTTAAATTGAATAATGAAATAATTAATTTGTCTCTAAATATTAGTCTCTTATGCTTCCGGTGTGGGAAGATGGCGGCGCGAGTTCACGTTTGCAGCGGCCTCGGCCTGTACCATTATGGGAAGATGGCGGCGTGAATTCACATTTGCGGTAGCCTCGCCCAGTACCGTCCATGCAGTGTCTTTGTTCACGTCTGTGTTTAAGTTTTGTCTTCGTTTGGTGGCTGGGAGAGCTGGTGTTGGATCGGCTAGGAGAGGTGGGCCCGGAGACCATGGCCCTGCCCGGAACTGCGCCCAAGGACGTAATACCGGGGTTGGTCTGACAGGACGCGGAAGCAGGGCAGGCTAAGCTAAGTGCTTGCCCATCCCTACCGGCAGCTCCAATAACACTGAGAGCGGTCTGGCAGCGGCCTCGCCTGGCACCACCTGACTGTGGTGTTTTTGGTGTCATCGTGTGGAGTGCGGGGAGGTATGTCGAGGGTGTCTGGCTGGGAGAGCTGGCATTGGATCGGCTGAGGGAGCCTGGTCTGCTGCGTCCGGTGGGCCCAAGGACCAAGGCCCCTGCCTGGAGCTGTGCCCGAAGTGGAAACACCGAGGGCGGACTGACAGGACGCGGAAGCGGGGCAGGCGAAGCTAACTGCTAGCCCATGCAGACCGGCAGTTCTGACAGTCATCCTGACTGGTGTTTGTTCCCTTGGACAGTGATTTTTTTGTTTGTTTTGGATATATGTGTTAGTTTGAATATGTGTGTTCTTGTAGTTGTTGGATGTGTTTTTGTCTTTGTGTTGCACTGCTGTCGGCTGGAGGAAATGACATTTCGTTTCATAAAGTGTTCCTGATTCCTGAAATACGCCATAGTTTTTGACAGTGAGAGCAAACACACATTGACGTGGTCTATAATACCCCCTCCCCTCCGATCTGCCCACGAGCGCAACATTACCGCGGTGGTGAAAACGAAACATAGCTAGCTAGCTATCTTTTTTGGTTACGGTCAAGAACAACTGACGATGGCAGAAGCAAAAAAAATAAAATAAAAAATAAAAGGAAAAAGTAGGTTGTCTAATATTCACCCCTTTCAGCCGTCTTGGACAAACGAATTTGGATTTATTTCACGAAAGGGCTGAGCTGTGTGCACTCTGCTGCGAAAATGTTGTGTGTCGAACTTCAAGTGTAAAACTTCATTTTGAAACAAGGCAGAGAAAAATGCCAAAGATGAGGCTGATAAAGCTGAGTCAGTCCAGAAGGCAGTGGCCCAGTACAGGAAGCAAGGCAGTATGTTTACAACCCGATGTGCTGCCCAAAACCAAGCTACAGAGGGCGGCTATAAAGTCACGCGGTGCTTTGCTTAACACGGGAAGCCATTCTCCGAAGGCGGGTATGTAAAGGAGGCTTTCCACGCAGTTCGCAGGTCATATTTGATGGGTTACCACACAAAGACACGATCATCAACAGGGTCAACGAAATGCACGTTTCTGTGAGAACTGTAGAGAGGCGCATTACAGGCATGGTTGAAAACGTAAGGCACCAACCAGCAAACTCTTGCATTGAAAGATGCGTCGGTATTCAGCATAGCTCTTGAGAGTGGATGTAAACGACGCTCTGGGTCTAGCAGTGGTTACCAGATATTGTGACAAAACAGGGTCGCACTAAATCGGTAAAATTTAATTAATT
This sequence comes from Lampris incognitus, assembly GCF_029633865.1. Lineage (NCBI taxonomy): Eukaryota > Metazoa > Chordata > Actinopteri > Lampriformes > Lampridae > Lampris > Lampris incognitus. The sequence continues at coordinate 15,028,259 of NC_079226.1, forward strand.
AGGGCGGCACGGTGGCGTAGTGGTTCGCACTGTTGCCTCACAGCAAGAAGGTCCTGGGTTCGAACCCCAGGCCATCCCAGGTCCTTTCTGTGGGAAGTTTGCGTGTTTGCCCCGTGCCTGCATGGGTTTCCTGCAGGTGCTCCGGTTTCCTCCCACCATCAAAAAGACATGCGTGTTACGGTTAACACTCCTGTCTGTGCCCCTGAGCAAGGCAGTGGAAAGAAGAACTGGAGTTGGTCTCCGGGCGCTGCAGCTGCCCACTGCTCCTATACAAATGCAGAGAACACATTTGTTACAAGAATACAGTTTGTCAGAATACAACGACAACATAAAGTGGCTTTCTTCTTCTTAATTTTCTTTGTGCCCTAGTAATTTTCATACATTTACTCAAACTGTGTGTGTGTGTTTGGAGCGCAGATGTTTTTGTATGGGGAACCTAGATGGGGAGACAAGCAGCAGCAGATAATTAAATAGATAAATGCTGATTATGAAAATGAACTGGCACTCGGGTCTGTGATTTTTTTTAAAAATTTTTTAACTTTGTGAAGTGGCACAGGATATCCAAAAGGTTGCTGACCCCTGCAATATACAATCAGTGTTGGGTTGTAAAAGAATACAAGTAACAGCGTTACATAGTCAGGATACAGACATTAAGTATCTGTATTCACACCAAGTTACATTTCGAAACACCAGTATTCAGATTACAGTGACTTTATACTTTTTGAACTATACTTTTAGAATAGTTCCCTCCTAAAAAGCGCATGAGAATGTGTTCACGTTTCATTGGCGAGTGAACGTGAAAATGGAAAACCGAGTGAAAGAAAAGTGACTAGTCACAATCAGATTAGTAACTAGTGTTCATTCTAATAGAACTACAGTTACAATTTACAATCTTATTTTCACAAACTGGTGACTTTAGGTACATTAGCGACTAGTGACAGTCAGAATCAAGGGTGTGTGTGTGTGTTTCTGTTTATTGACCATGTAGGTTTGCACATACATGGAATTTGACTCCAGTTTCGTGGCTGTCTGTGTACTTAACATAGAATAACACACAACACAACAGTCTATAGATATATAAACAAGGATTTACTTATGCAGGCGAAATAAGAGGTGATAAAGTGCAGTGGTGCAGAGAATATATCAGAGATGCTGAAATAGATGTTAGCAGGTTACTTACATGCATGTCTGAGGTAGATGGACATGACAGAGCGTACCAGTATACGTATAATTTACATTACAGTATATACACAATGGTTGGATTTATTTGACAGTGTTAAGCGTTCATTTGAATGACAGCCCGTGGAAAGAAACTGTTTTTATATCTGGTTGTGTTGGGGTACAGTGCTCTGCAGCGCCTAACAGAGGGGAGGAGTTGGAACAGGTTGTGACCAGGGTGTGATGGGTCTACAGTGATGTTGCCTGCCCATATCCTGATTATGGAGGTGCAGAAGTGCTGAATGGAGGGCAGGTTGGCATCAGTGATTTTCTCTGCAGATCTAACTGTCTGTTGTAGTCTGTCCCTGTTCTGTTTGGTGGCCAAACCAAACCAGAGAGTGATGGATGTGCAGAAGACAGACTGGATTGTTGCAGTGGAGAACTGAATCAACAGTTCCTGAGGCAGGTTGAGTGTCTTGAGCTGGTGGAGAGAGTACATCCTCTGCTGGGCCTTTTTGATGATTGTGTCTATGTTGGATGCCCACCATAGGTCCTGGGAGATTGTGGAACCCAGAAATCTGTAGGTTTTCACTGTAGACACCATGCTGTTGGGTATGGTGGGGTGGGTGTGGGGGCAGTGTTGAGGGGCTCCTCCTGAAGTCCACTTTCATCTGCACTGTTCTGAGTATGTTCAGCTCCAGGTTGTTATGGCCGCACCAGTGGGCCAGCTGATCAACCTCCCGTCTATATGCAGACTCGTCACCATCCCGGATAAGGCCCACGATGGTTTTGCCGGCCGTAAACTTAAGGAGTTTAACAGACCAGTCACCTGAGGTGCAGTCATTTGTGTAGAGAGAGAAGAGTAGAGGGGAGAGCACACATCCCTGGGGGAGGGGGGGGGGGTGCTGATTGTCCGGGTGCCGGATGTGATTTTCCCTAGCCTCGCCAACTGCATCCTGTCTGTCAGGGAGTTTTTAATCCTCTAGCAGATGGGGGCTGGCACAGTGAGCTGGGTGAGTTTGGAGTGGAGGATATCTGGGGTGATTGTGTTGAATACTGAGCTGATGTCCACAAACAGGATCCTTGTGTATCTCCCTGGGGAGTCGAGGTGTTGGAAGATGTAGTGCAATCCCATGTTGACTGCATCGTCCACTGATCTATTTGCTCGGTAGGCAAACTGCAGAGGGTCGAGCGGAGGGCCTATGATTTCCTTCAGGTGGGCCAACGCCAGTCTCTCCCAAGGATTTCATGACCACATACATTAGGGCAATGGGCCTGTAGTCATTTAATCCTGTGATATGGGGTTTCTTGGGGATCGGAATGAAAGTGGAGCCCCTTGAAGCAGGAGGGGACTTCACACAGCTACAGTGATCTGTTGAAGATCAGTGGGAAAATAGGGGCCAGCTGGTCAGCACAGACTTTAAGACAGGAGGGTGACATGCCATCCGGGCCTGATGCCTTTCTGGTCTTGTGTCTCTGGAAGAGCTGGCACACGTCCTCAACACAGATCCTGAGTGCAGGCGGGGGTTCGGTGGGGAGGGCAGAGTGGCTGGCAGGGAGTGCAGTTGGTTGTGTATTGTGGCCGGAGAGGGTGAGGGGTGTGAAAGTTTGCTTTTCAAACCAGCCGTAAAACCCTTTTAGGTCATCAGCCAGTTGATGGTTCCCTGCAGTGTGTGTGTGTGTGTGTGGGGGGGGGGGGTCTCCTATAGTTGGTAATGTCTTTCAAACCACTCCAGACTGATCATGGGTTTCTGTATCCATCATATACTAGTATTATACACCATACAATAGAAATATTATTATTGTACGCTTTTAACATATTCCGGGGCATAATGCAAAAGATTCCACAAGGAAAGACAAAGGAGAAACAAAACCAGTCTCTAAGAGTAGCAATTGGACCATGTCATAGATCCTGTGTAGGGGATCTAAAAATATGCAAATTTCATATTTTTAGAAGCAAATTGGCTCTATTCCTAGGACCAATTTGCTTCTAAAAATATGAAAAAGACAAAAAACAACAATTCACACCAACAGGGCAGCCAAAGAACACCAGGAACGCCCTCCCTGGGTACAACAGCAGAGCGCGTCAGACCAGTGCTCTCTTCGTTTGCTCAGATAAAGAGATATAACTTTGATACGATCTTCTCATGACCCTCTGTTTAGCGTAAGATGTCTGCTTGCCATGTTCACAATGTGGAAAACCAAACACGTGTACACTGTATGTAAGCCAAAGGAAGGGTATTTTATTCTTAACAACAGATACTAGCACCACCCCCGCCCCCATCACACAGGATTAGGAATGCATTTTTTTAGGGAGACAGCTCAGGTTGGATGGTTTGGAGACAAAGCAAGAGAGGCAAGATTGAGATGGTTTGGACATGTGCGGAGGAGAGATGCTGGGCATATTGGGAGAAGGATGCTGAATATGGAGCTGCCAGGGAAGAGGAAAAGAGGAGGTTTATGGATGTTGTGAGGGAGGACATGCGGGTGGCTGGCGTGACGGGGGAAAATGCAGAGGACAGGAAGAGATGGAAACGGATGATCCGTTGTGGCGACCGCTTATGGGAGCAGCCAAAAGAGGAAGAAGAAGATACCAGTCCCCCGTTGTCTAAGTATCTGGAGACCCCTTGAATCACCTGGCTGTGACTTGTCGGTGCTTTCAGTATACGCACACACAGACTCCTAGTCATGGAATCGGTGTTTTTATGGAGCTGGTGGTCATGCTGAGATGTGCTGCTGCCACCCAAACCACCCACTGCTTCTTTTGTGCGCACCATCAGGAGCCAAACAAACGCTTTTGAAGCATTTGTTCTTAAGTGCTATGTTGTGGGGCGCACACACCATCGGTGCCCCTCATAGATGGCGCTCTGACGTCTTTTGCACTTCCATAGATGCTGATCCCCTGCTGTCTGATCTCAGAAACCCTTCCAAAATGACTGTTTGGTGATGTAATGGAATATTAAAGATACCTCAGGGCAATAGGCAACTTTTTATTGCAGCATGTTGAGGTATTGACTCCCTGTCCGGTCTAATCACCCCATGTTTTTTTTTCTGCATGGTGCGCAGTATGTTGCAGTGATTTATTAGGGGGATTATATTGTTTTTATTGAGTTTTTATTCTGTGTTCTTCCCGCTAAGCTTGCATGCCAGATTCCCCTTATGGGGAGATTGAGTTTGAATGAGTGAGATTAATGAAATCAGAATCCTGAACTCGAGGAAAAAGCCAGGGCATTTGGTCCAAGGCCATCATAGTTAGTATGGTTTGGTGGTTGAGTGGATGTACGCTATGTGTGCTAGCTGAAATAACCTGGATTGTCTAGTCTTCTGCTATGACTATATGCTGTCATTGAGATGACTGTTCTCATCCTGGTAAAAATCTTTACCGTAATACACTCGGCATGGTTTTACGAAGGAGGGCCCACATATCCATTCATAGCAATTTACCCCAAAAGGTACTATAACAGCTGTGGCCACTGTGTGTGTGTGTGTGTGTGTGTGTGTGTGTGTGTGTGTGTGTGTGTGTGTGTGTGTGCATTTATGGATGTGTTCAAGGGTGCGTGCGTGTGTTCTTGTTCAGCCATATTTTTTGAGGTCCAATTTGGGTTTCTAACTGTAAGAGCGGGGACATTTTTGCAAAGTGATCACATTTTTGCCAGTCCTCACTTCTTCAAATGGCTATTTTAGAGTTAGGACTTCGGTTCAGGGTCAGAGTGAAACGACCACGATTTTCAGTGTTATCTGTGAATGTATTTTGTCGGGATGACTCTCCGTTTTCAGACATTATACTGAGCAGTCTTCTGAGTGTCTCCAAAATAGAGGGGAGATGATGTCCATCGCTGACATCACTGGCAGACAATCCATGTCAGTCAGTCAATCAATCAATCAATCAATCATCATCAATCGATCATGTCAATCAATGTGAAAACGTTTTTTCTCTGCTTCCAGATAGGCTGCATTGTATAAGAAAAGGCAAATAGACCCTTTTCACAAGCATGGCAGACGTACTTCCTCTCCTTCATAGCAGGGTAAAGCTCGGTCCTCCCCATTGCCTGCAATGGTAAAAAGCTAACTTCCTGCTGTCTTCGATTCTGTCTGCCATCACTTCTTTTGTGTTTGGACACAGGGTATAACGCAACACTGGCCTTGTCACTGACTCATCTTTATGTTCCTGTCGTCAGGCCGACTGCACGGCCAGAAAGAAATTGATTTGATCGTGGGTCACAAAATGCTAACAGCCCTGAAATTACCATTAGCCTTGCTAAAGCAGTTAGCATTTTTATGACCCTTGACCAAATTATTTATTTATAGATGTGCAGTCACCTGACGACAGAAACAAAGGCATGCGCCAGTGACGACACCTGTGTTGTGTAATACGCTGTGTTGAACGTGATCACGGGCAGAATGGAAGGCGACAGAAAGTTGGCTTTTTAACATTGCGGGCAACGGGGAGAAGCGATCTTCACCCCGCTGTGACGAAGTGGAAGTCCAGCGGCCATGTTTGTGAAAAAGGTCTATAACAACGCTCGTTGCCAGAACTGTGCACGGCAGTAGTGGTGGCATTTGAGAGAGACACATGGAGAGACTGCTGAGTATTATGGCTGCTAACGAGGTGTGATTCCTGCAACATTTATGTAGAGATCGTGTTGAAAATGGCTGTTGTTTCCCCTTAAAATTAGGATTATGTCAAGATTCGGGTAAAGGCATGTAGCTCTGATGGTTAAGGCTCGGGGCTGGGAATGAATGTAATCTGTGTGTGTGTGTGTGTGTGTGTGTGTGTGTGTGTGTGTGTGTGTGTGTGTGTGTGTGTGTGTGTGTGTGTGTGTGTGTGTGTGTGTTTATTGCTGGGAAAGGCTGGACTCATTTTACTTGTGATGGCGAGCCCCGGATGAGCTCAAGTGCAGCTTCTCCTCTGAGAAGTGCTAGCTCAGCTCCAGGGGGAGGCGGTGTGCGCCCAGGGGGGCCTGCTGAAGATGGATGGTGCCAGTCTAGTCGAAGGTAAACTAAAATCAGTGGATGTGTACATAGACGACGCTGGTAGCAGAGGGGAACCATGTGTGTGTGTGTGTGTTCTTGGGCGTGTCGTCAGGTTTCGTTTGTGTATGTTTACAAGTTGTGTGTTAGTGTCCGTGTAAACACAAACACGTGTTGGTTAATGTGTTTGTGAGAGTGTTTTATGAGCTGTGCATTGCTGTGTAGCTGATTTTATTGACTGCCTATATGCACAGTCCCGTTAAAGAAGCCTTTATGGTGAGACTGGTGTCACCAATGGCGTCACGCCAAACTATGAACAAAGACATATTGCGCTAGATGTTATTCCTAGGACCAAATTTTGAAATGTGTAGAGATGCAGCATCTCCCAAAATAAAGTTCAGATGTTTTCACATTTTCGGCATCATGCCGTCTCTCCCCTCTCTTATATAACTTGAAGTGTTTTTTCAGAGATGGCGTCTTCCTGCGGAAAAAGAAGAAGCCAAGAACAGCCCTGGCGCTCGCTAATTAGCACCTGCACCTTCCCTGCATCACATGAATGGGAGAGAAAGAGAGAGCGTAGGGGGAGAGGAGGAGAGAGGGTAGACGGAGAGAAAGATCAGCCGACAGGGGAGGTGTGAGCAAGTTGTGCTGATATGTAAATGAAGGCTTTAATTATAGATGAATGCATTATCAGATCAAGGCTCGGGCTTTGCGCTCCTCGTGTGTTGTGTGTGGCGACACCGGGGGGATAAGCTAGACTCTTGTGAGCTCTTGAGTGCTCACAAATAACAAGAGGTCAACATTCAGTTAGACTCGAGTTTTTGGAAAAGATTATGTTCGCCAAGGTGGGCGTGCTTGCGTAGACTGAAATTCAATTAAAAGCCAACTTGTTTGATTTCGGGCTCTTCCGAATAGGATGTTAAAGGAGAACTTCTGTTATCTTTACGCAATGTTGGGTTATTCGAAATGGCTTAAATCGACAATGAACTAATTAGTAGTACATCAGAGATCAGAAATACTTTATTCATCCCCGGGGGGAAATTGGGTGATGATGTATGATGATGATGATGATTACATGATGGTGACCTTGCCCCAGAATTTGAAGCATTTCACGTTCGACCCTACGACTCCCATTCAATTAACCGACGGCAGTGGCTAGTTTTTGACGATTTTTGTTTAGCAGAGTCAAACCACACAATCCATTCTGACAATCTGAGTGAAAACAACAGGGGTTGTCCTTTCGGTATCAGCCTTTCGGTTAGCTGTGACCTCACCCTTTGTCGGGCTTCGTTGTACAGGGGATGCCGAGGCATCGGAATAGGATGAAGACGGAATTTTTCAACTACAGAATTGTAGGCTTCATATTTAATAACTGTGTCGGTTGTCATTAGTCAGTGGTGTGTATAGGTTCCACTGTTCTTGTGTTGATTTGATTAGATCTCCTGTTTAGCCCTCTGGTATTTTTCCCACTGCCCCCCCAACCCCCCCCCCCCCATTATTGTTTCCCTCCATCTTTTTTCTTCTTAACCTCATATTAAATCATTGCACAATCCACTCAGTTGCTTGGAAACCTTTTTACTGCATGTCAGGAGGCACGGATGCATCATGCAAGATTTCTCCATTTGGCCTTGGTTTCACTTGCTTAAACCACCGTGGAAGGCACCACTTGTGATTGTTTGCCAATATGACATTGCATTTTTGTTTGGTTGTGCCCCCTTCCTTGCAATTAATAAAGTTTCTCTCTAAACAAAACAGAAACCAAGAAACACAAAGACAGTGACCCTTCCGTTCGCCTCGCCCTGGTTAAAATTCAGCCTCAGATGATCACATCATTGTCAAACCCGTCTCCCTTTCATTCTTAACGTGGAAGAGGAGGGGGTTTTAGACAGTTGACTGGCAGCCTCTTTACACCTCCGACTGAAAAGCAAATGAGAATTACCCAAGGACAACTCCCACACTGTAAACAGGCTGACCAAGATCAATATCGACTCCACACGGGAAAATTCAAGTGAGCTTTAAATTTAAACAGGCAAGACAAACTAATAGAGCCGATTGCCTTGACTCTGGAATTACCCTGTGGGGAGCAGGAACTATAAAAAGACTAATTAAACCAGTAAATTCTCCCCAGGCCTAAGCCATATACCTTTACGCCACCGGCCTTACCGCTTGTGTGGCCCACTGCTGAAGGCCTTCCAACTCAGCTACCAGACCCCACACCCGATAACCAGTCCTGCCCTCGTCCCCACACCAGACAAACAGCCCCAGCGCTCGGTGGCAAGAGCAAAGATCCAAAATAACAATGTGAAGTACTTCTTCATTCTATCGGTGAAGTTGCAGTGGGGTGTGCTCACTTTTGCAAAGTGGTGATAACGGCGACGTCCCACAGAGGGATTCTCCTCGCAGTCCTTTTACACTGTCTGCCGTTTGCGTTGTTCTTTCAGTCTGTCTATGGCGTGAGCATACTGCAAAAACCGATAGTGAGAGAACTTGCTCGGTTAAAAAGGAACTAGAGGAGTCTAGGGGACTAGATTTCCATATAGCGCCACTTCATTTGGACACACCGAGAGAAGCTTATCAACCCAACAGATCGTGAAGCCAGTATCTGGTTTTCGCGGCTAATGGGGTGCACTTACGGGCAAAACAAAGTGCACCTTGTTTGTTTTCTTGAGATAATCGTAAAAGGTGAGTAGCGAAAAAGGACCCAAGTACGTACTTGGACACAATCACCTAAAGGCTGGGCAACGATGAGAGGGAGGCCAGGCGAACCTGTTGCACAGGACAGCTTGCTGAGACTAACAGTGGGCAGCAAACCTTTGAAAATGCTTTCTCATTCAGCTGTTGCCCCTGTGAGAATTGTTTTGCTGCACACTGGCCACCAGCAAGGTCACAGGGGAAACGGAGGAGGAGGGGAAACAGGAGGAGGAGGGGGAGCGACAGTGCATCAAAAGCGCACGTGTGGATATATATGTGCGTGTGCATGCATTAATTTTCATTCATTTTTCCAAGCCACTTATCCTAATGAGGGTCACGGGGTGCCGGAGCCTATCCCAGCGCTCATTAGGCGGAAGGCAGGGGAACACCCTGGACAGGTCACCAGTCCATCACAGGGCCGACTCGCAGACTGACACCTTCACTCCGAGGGGCAATTTGCTATCTCCGATTCGCCTGACTTGCATGTCTTTAGAACGTGTGTGTGCGTGTGTGTGCATATTTTATGTGCCCCCGCGTACACACAGCACATGTGAGAGTGTCGCTTGGCTGATATGTAGAAAATGAACCTCCGGGGGAGTTGTCTTTTTTTTTTCCTTTTTTTTTTCTTTGCCACAACACAAGTGAGTCCAAGATTGCTACTGATCTAATCCCGCCGCTAATGTGCTGTGATTACATGAAGGACAGCCATGACGTAAACACAGCAGCATGGCTTCTTTGGCCTCAGTATAAGACTGACGACCTCTGAGTCAACAGCTATTTTGGGGCTATCTGCGAAAGAAAAAGCAAGTCAAGTCAAGCCAGTTTTACTTGTAAAGCCCAATATCACAAATTACAAATTCGCCTCAGTGGGCTTAACAGCAACCCAACATCCCGTCCTTAGACCCTCTCGTCGGATAAGGTACAGCTCCCTAAAAAAAGAAAAGCACAGGAACAAGGCCTCCTTTCTCATCAAGAGGATCTCTGCTCATTATGCCCTGCCTTTGGCACTAGAAAACAAGCCCATTTATTAATATTGTTTATTCGAAACATTACTCGAGCAATCCTTCCTTCTTAGGCTAGGCATCTGCAGATAATGGCATTAATTAAGATAGCTTAATTAACAGTAATGCCCATGTTTATACAGTGAGGCTTATTGTATTTGTCCGTGGCATCAGAGATAGTTAAAAAGGGTCATTAATATATTGGCATTCACAATTGCATTCAAAAGCTTTGTGCAACTTTACACTAAAGTCGTATCATTATGTCATATCATTATTACTAATGTCATATTAAAGCAACTTGGGTTCAGCTCACTCAGACAGCACGGGCTAAATTTATAACCCCTTCACTCAAAAACCAATTCCTCACACGAATGATAGAAATGATTTTGGGCATGCAGTCATAAATCAATGTTCTATCCATTTTCATTGCTTTTTTTTCAATCTCACCCAGGTTTGCTTGTTCGCTGGTTTTTGACAGTGATGAAACAGAAACAAGGGAATTTTCATTTTAGCGTTCTTTTTTTTGTCTGATGTGTGTCTCTAAATCATTTTGCATTTTTTATGCAATCTCATGTGGCTCATGGTCATTATGCATGGTTGCTGGATTTTTAGGATGTCGCACATGGGTACAACTCCACAAGGGCATCAGGATTGTCTCATGTTTATGCTTTTTTTTTGTGAGGGAGTTATTGGCTTTTAAATTAGGATTTTGACTTGTCAATATCAACAGCATTTATAGAAGGTGACACCAACATTCTCACAAGTGTGCACACACCTACACACGTAGAAAGAAACACACAGAGAAACATACACCCACATATTTATGCTTCGTACAAGTGGCACTTTTATTAATCCCCTGTTGTCTCTCTTTGGTCCTTGTTTAGAATCACAGTGCACACTGTGTGGTGAACCAGAAGGTGAGTGGGCCTCTCCGTTCCCCAAAAGCTCTCATCGTCATCATCTCCAGGCTTGTTGCGCGCTGTGCAGGGATGGGTGGGAAGGGGAAGCTGGTGTAAAACTTGCTCCTGCAGACACAGTGCTGTTCTTCAGTCTTCATCTCAATAATGCCACATGGGGCACAGCTTCCATGCTGCCGCTCAAAACATGAAATTGTGCCAAACATGCACAGTTAAGACTGACACCTAATGGTTTGTATCTTAACACATATCTATCTGCATCTATCTGTAGTTTTATACATTTAAAATCACAGTAAACTGCAGGGGCAGATGGGCTGACCTGGTGATGTCATTCCACTTTATCTTGGTCCATCAGGTTCTTTGTGTTAAACTGATTTGATTGAGCAACAGTATGAAGGCTGAAGAAAGCATGTTTCGGGGGCTGACTAACCATATAGAGTGCTGCGGGGATGACTTCTTTTTGTAGGCCAACCCGGAAGTTAGCATCACCCTGGTTCCTTCGACAAAAAGCCAATGGGATTTTTCCATTAGATTTTGGATTATGGCAGAAAATATGCTCTGCGGCATAAAAAAAGTTTATGATACTTACACATGTTGTTCAGCAAGCTAATCCTCACAAATGAACACCACTTTTATCATTTTTGAATTATAAATGCAATCGCCAGAAGTAAAAAGCTAACGTTAGGCTATTAACGAACTACACCATGGTCGCATGAGTTCAACGTCACCACCACTAAGCTTCCAACTTGCAATTTGATTTTGTGCGCTTACCTCTTCTACAAAAGCCTTTCCTCCTAGTGCGACCTGGTCTAGCTCGTGGTCATGGCTGTGCCAATTGCCATTCTTTTTCCAAGTCAAGTCAATTTAATTTGTATGGTCCAATATCACAAATGACAACTTTGCCTCAAGGGGCTTTACAGCAACACATCCTGTCCTTAGACCCTCGCATAAAAGACGAACAGAAAATTGTACATGTGGTCGAAAACCACTACAAGTCAGGACATGTAGAGCAGTGCAGCCTAGATGCTGGTCTACTTACCGGTGCCGTCAGGGCTAGCATGAGGGACAAGGTCTATCGAGTGTCGGTGAGTGAAGTTAGCAAGCAAGGGAGGAGTATAATGTATTAATTAAAGTATAATGTATTAATTCATGTTAGTGTTATATAATTATCATTATAGACCAGTGTGCTGGTCTGTTATTAACATTATATAAATATAGCCTGCATACTAAAAAAACAACTTAAGATTTTTCATATAGCTAACCACTTTTCTATATATGAATTTAAAGCAGATAGTGTCCTCACCTGGTCTGTCCAATGTCACGTTGGTATAATGCCATAAGTAGATTTTACAAATTCAGCTTTTATCACAAATAAGCTTTGTATTACTGTGAGTTGACCAAATGTAAAAAACACCTAATTATTTAGACACACCCATACACAGTCCCATAAGATAAGTTTATTAAAATTAACTATAAACTGGCTACTATTAACCTGAAATCCACCACTGCACCACTACAAAGGTCTCTGAGGGTAATCTCTCCACACAATGTGAATGCCCACATGGAGAATACAATTGCAGCCATGCAGCTGCATTGGCCATCTTTGCTATCCACAATTTCAGCTGCACAGACAACACCTGTCAGTGGAAGAAGCCAAAGGCAGCTAAGAGGACACACTCAGTGGAAGAGCTGCCCCCCCGCCCCATAAGCCCCATAACCCGCTGATAAGACAGCCAACCACTGACGATCATGACTGGCTGAGGGATAACCTCAGGGGCAGGTTCTCAGGAATGTCTTGGCTTCTCTCACCTGAGCCAGAAGAACCATACACCTCGACAATGTTTTCTGTTCCTAAAATTGTGGAGTCTGTGGGGCATCAGGGACCTGAGGCCATCCTGGCCAACATGGCCTTGTCAGAGGAGCAACAGTTCGGGTGGCAACAGTTTGCCAGTGCACCAACCCAAACTGGCATTTGTTTAGGAGAGGGGGGCTGACTGCCAGCAACTTTGGAGCTGTCCTTAAATCAAAGCGTGTGACTGCTTCACTTCTTGCCAGGGTGCTGGGACAGCAGTAAGCACTGGATGGTGTTTTGTCTGTACAATGGGGGACTGAACGAGAATGAGGGCGTCGGGGCATTCACCACTGCAACACAGATGCCAGTCCAGGAGTCAAGCTTGTGGCTGTCTCCCATCAGGATTGTTGGGAGCATCTCCAGATGTTCTGGTGGGATCTTCCGTAATACTGGAGGTGGCGTATCCTTATGGTGTGAGGGAAATGACAATTACTGAAGCATTGCAAATCAAGGGCTTGTGTGTCAGTAAGGAAGTGGGTAGTTACAGCCTGCGTGAGGACCAGCCTTACTGGCAACAAGTACAGGGGCAGCTTCACCTCACTGCAAGACAGACCTGCTACTTTGTAGTCTGACTACAAAAGACAGTGTTATTATCCCCATAACCTAAGATGAAAATTGGCAGTCAAACCTGTTGGCTCTGGAGGGCTTTTTAAAGGCCCACATGCCTCCAAAGCTGGCACTGCAGTAAACTTGTTCTGTAAATAGTTTTTGTTAATCAGTTATTTTGGGAGGCAAAGGGTCAGTATTCTCGTCGTGCTTCCTGTCAGTACTTTTGTATAGGGAAGCTAATGATCCTAAAACTCCACCAACTAAATACAATGTAACATAGGCTCAAACAAGGTGGGTTGTAGAAGTTTGTTTTTTTCTTAGCTCCCGAATCAAGTTGAGTTTAGCAGGGGGTCGGCTGTAAAATGAAAACAGATGGGGACAGAGAGGGAAGCAAGGTTAGACAACATAGTCGGTACAGGTGTGTTACATTGCCACTTTTTGATATACTTTATTGATTAATATGATTTTATGAAAAATGGAGTGAGAGAACGGAGGAGGGAGATGAGTACTGACTGACCTTCACAGTGAAGTAGTCGGAGGAGGAGAGCCTGGTGTTGCTGGCTGGACGGAGGAAGAGAGCCTTTTTTGCACTATTCTGCTGCCGTTTTACAAGAGGACTTTGTAGGTTCACTAGTACACAGAATACCTGAGCCAGTTTATCTGCAGAGTTCCACAGATGAGATGGGATCAATTTCAGGATTCTAAATTCTTTCAAACGGGCATTTGCCCTCTCAACATGAATCCTGTTCTGTGTAATCAGCTTTGTAGCACGTGCTTCTCTGTGTGTCAGTTGGCCATAACTGAGAAATGGGGGAATGTTTATTGTTACTCCTTCAAGCAGAATATTCTGAATCAGGAATCCCTTTTCAGCCAAAATCAGGTCTCCAGACATGAAATGGTCAAGAATGCCAGAATCCAGTAATACTTCCTTATCACTTACTGATCCTGGGTAAAGTTTGCTGCAGTATGTGATCACAGCATTCGGTGCCACCCTAAGGAGTAGTATAAAGAAGTGCATACGATTTTGATGTCAGTGGAATCCAATATCATTCTGCAGTTTTGGAAGTGCAGAAATGAAGAAGGCACGCTGGTTTTATTTTTCTCCCAGCTGGGTACGTGCTCATTATGTTCTTAAAAAGGAGCCTGTGAAGAACCTCCCTGAATGTTTTTGACAAATTCCTGATGGTACTTACACTGCAGTGGAAGAGTGCAGCCAGGTGCAAGTGTGTATAGTTATGACGGAGTTTCATGAGGGTCATAAAACCTTGGCCCTCCAGAATTAGTTCTTTGGGGCTCCAACCAGCTTGGTATGTAATGGAACCCTCAAAACAAGGAACATATCCACATACAGCACTGAAGGTATCTTTATCTGGCAATCCTGTCTCCATCCGAAGAACACTTTCACTCAGCTGAGAGGCAGAATACCTGTCATGAGAGTAAATCTGCTTATACTTGAGACCTCAACTCTGCTGTGGACTGCTCTAGCTGGATCTCAATCTGAATCCTATTTCTTCATACAGACTGTAGCTCTGCTTCAACCATTTTACTACTTGATTGTTCATCAACATTACTGGTAAGGGGTTGAGGACCCTCTACAGCAGCCCGAGATAGTGGCTCTCCTTCCACCTTATCAGTCATAAGCTGTGTAGCTCCTTCCTCCTTTCCATCCATGGCTAGTGGACCAGTTTCATTCCCATCAATGTTTTCCTCAATCAGGCAGTAAGGAATGATTTTCAGTATTTTGTCCAGTCGGGAGCATCCCCGCGACCCTGAGAGCAGGATAAGCGGTTTGGATAATGGAATGGAATGGGGACATCATTTGTGGCTACAAATATTGCAGGGACTTTTTTATCCCCTGAAGGAAAATTACACCTACAGATGCAGAAGTGGGCACTGGGCTTCCTGTCAGCTAGTCGGGGGGGGGGGGGGGGAGTAGAAGATATACAATATTAGTTTTACGGAAGTTACACCCTCACACATAAGAGCACACATACCTAAGTCTGCAATAACCAAGTGCACAGATATCAGGGTGCACACACAATCAATTATAATTATAATGCTCCCACAATTTACAAATTTACTATATAGGCTATCCTACAGTAATTCCAAGACTATAATGGTTAGATTTCTTCATTATTGCATTTTTCAAGGTCAAACTATGATTTCCTTTAGTACTGGCTTCAGTTACATGTTAAGGTTTATAATGCTTAATTTTTTTTTTACTTTATGGAATTTTGCAATATGTCGAGCAGTTATTTTTGTAATGAAGATTGTAGTTGGCCTATGGCCTAACTTAAGTGAAATTATTTAGGCAAGGAGGATATTCAAACCTAAGAATATTGTTCCAACTTATAAGACTCACCCTCCCCCCCAATTATCTATATTTCAAAATTCAAAATAAGTTACACTAATAGTCAACACAGCCACGGTTAAATTGAATCTTTCAATTAAAAATGTGTACAAGTAAGTAGGCCTACACGTAGCATTGTAAACGCCTCACCGAGCCTTTAATCTATTAAACAACGGCAAAATCAATGGCTTCATGGATAAGGTCAGATTAAATCTATTGCAGTGAATAAAAGCAGTGATTTTCAGTTGTCAGTTTAAGGAGTTGTTGCTCTGGTTATGCAAAATGTTATGCTTGCTTCAGGAAAACCCTGGGATTATGCTAAACTGTCTGACTGCATCACGTGGCCGTCAACATTCACGTTAGCATTACTTCAAGCACTAGCATCATGAAAGCTTCACCATGACCATGTAAAGCCGTGTAATCACTGTAACGTGAACTTAAGAGTTTTATACGAACCCGGAGTCTCCACTAAGCAGCTTTCCTCAGATGACTTGTGGTCGCTTCCGGGGCAAAGCAAGAAACCATTGCCTAGCAATGTAGCTTAGCTAGCTCGCTAACGAGCAAAGAAGTTTGACAAAAGGGAGGAAAAAAAACACCGTTAATTGGTTATCTTAGAATTTATAACACTGCATTTGAAAAAAACTAAAATCAGAAAGTACTATGAATTGATAAATGTACAAGTTGGAAAGTTTGAGTTAGAATAGTTTGCAAGAGCGCGAGTAAAAACACGACTAGTCTGTAAAGGCGGACTAGTGAGTAGATTTTTTTTAATAAAACTTAATTTAAATCCAATTCAAAACATTACGAAGAGAACATCATATACACTCACCGGCCACTTTATTAGGCACACCTGTCCAACTGCTCGTTAACGCAAATTTCTAATCAGCCAATCACATGGCAGCAACTCAATGCATTTAGGCATGTAGACATGGTCAAGACGATCTGCTGCAGTTCAAACCGTGTATCAGAATGGGGAAGAAAGGTGATTTAAGTGACTTTGAACGTGGCATGGTTGTTGGTGCCGGACGGGCTGGTCTGAGTATTTCAGAAACTGCTGATCTACTGGGATTTTCATGCACAACCATCTCTAGGGTTTACAGAGAATGGTCCGAAAAAGAGAAAATATCCAGTGAGCGGCAGTTCTGTGGGCGAAAATGCTTTGTTGATGCCAGAGGTCAGAGGAGAATGGCCAGATTGATTCGAGCTGATAGAAAGGCAACAGTAACTCAAATAAGCACTCATTACAACCGAGGTATGCAGAAGAGCATCTCTGAATGCACAACACGTCGAACCTTGAGGCAGATGGGCTACAGCAGCAGAAGACCACACCGGGTGCCACTCCTGTCAGCTAAGAACAGGAAACTGAGGCTACAATTCGCACAGGCTCACCAAAATTGGACAATAGAAGATTGGAAAAACGTTGCCTGGTCTGATGAGTCTCGATTTCTGCTGCGACATTCGGATGGTAGGGTCAGATTTGGGGTCAACAACATGAAAGCATGGATCCATCCTGCCTTGTATCAACGGTTCAGGCTGGTGGTGGTGGTGTAATGGTGTGGGGGATATTTTCTTGGCACACTTTGGACCCCTTAGTACCAATTGAGCATCGTGTCAACGCCACAGCCTACCTTAGTATTGTTGCTGACCATGTCCATCCCTTTATGACCACAGTGTTCCCATCTTCTGATGGCTACTTCCAGCAGGATAATGTGCCATGTCATAAAGCTCGAATCATCTCAGACTGGTTTCTTGAACATGACAATGAGTTCACTGTACTCAAATGGCCTCCACAGTCACCAGATCTCAATCCAATAGAGCACCTTTGGGATGTGGTGGACCGGGAGATTCGCATCATGGATGTGCAGCCGACAAATCTGCAGCAACTGCGTGATGCTATCATGTCAATATGGACCAAACTCTCTGAGGAATGTTTCCAGTACCTTGTTGAATCTATGCCACGAAGGATTAAGGCAGTTCTGAAGGCAAAAGGGGGTCCAACCCGGTACTAGCAAGGTGTACCTAATAAAGTGGCCAGTGAGTGTATATATATATATATATATATATATATATATATATATATATACATATACATATGTAAACTACTAATAAGACACGTTAGCCCCTAGCTAACGGGTCTGACCCTTTAGCCGAGCGGTTAGTGATGTCGCCTTGTGGTGCAGTACACCCTGTATCGAATCCCTCACCGGGCAAGAAAATAACCGGTTACACACATATATATATATATATATACACACACACACACGCACATAAACCAATTTTAAACAATACCGCAGGGGACATGAAAAAAAATTAAATATATGTTCAAAACATCGTATATTTTCAAAGTTTGAAGGTCACAATTAACTTTTTTTTTAGCTAAGTGTAACACATTCTTATATAATTCAAATTTCTTCAAGTGAAAATGGAAAAAGGCAGATAATCAATTGAATATGCAAAGTAAACAACAAGTATAAAGTATCTAAACATGATAAACAATAACCTAAATAAAGTCAATGAAACTTAATCAGAGGCTAGAGAAAATAGTCCCTTATAATATGACCGTGTGCGTTCACTTTTTTTATTCATCATAAGGGCCAGTGTGTGTCTGGACTAGTGGGTAGATGAGTTTCCGTGTTCGGCGTGATGACGCTTAATGTCCCTGATGGCCTCTGCAGTCTCATTTAGCCAACGGTTAACAACTGCCTTTTTTTAAGACACGTACAAGCTTCAAAATTCGTGAGTGGGGAATTTACTCACGTATTTTATGACATAGAACAAAACGTGAAAATCTCGTTTGTGTTAACCACAGACCTTATTTAAGACATCTAACCAAAAACCCACTGACTTTGAAACGAGGGAACCGGAAGTGCAAAAATGGTAACTCATTTTCCGGGTTTTCGGACTCAATCCTGCAGCACCCTGTTAGCAAGCGCTACTGCTTTATATCATTTACACTGGGATGCTATACTGTGCGCGCATCTCTGCATGTGTGCACGTTTGTTATGAGTGCACATGAGTGTGTGTTGCACATCCACACACGCACATGAGTGAGTGTGCGTGCACACGCGCGTGTGGGCAACACGCATTGTGTGACATTCTCTACCCATCTCTTTTCATTGCCTTCTCTGCATGGATTAGGGTTTTTCAAGGGGGCACTTACGACCGCTTTTCAGTCCCATTTGAAAAGTGATAGCTGTCCAACTGTATACATTTGAATTCAGTATCTTTCTGTTAGTATGCAAGTTCCTCCCTGTGACTGACAAGCACACAATGCAGCAAATGCAACAAGTAACCGGAGTCTGCCTGCGGAGGCGTTTCCTGGCTGCTCTGGCCGAGGCGTGTGTACCTATCTGTCGCAACATTTCATTTTAAGAAATGGCCTGTTTTCGATTGGCATTTGGAGTGTTTGATTCAGAGAAGCCATAAACATATTCAGTGGCAGGCACATCGATGGATAGGATCACCAACACACACACACACTCTAGCCTTAACCTTGTCCAGGAATCAGTTGTGTACCTCTCAGGCCAATATGCATTTCTCCATGTCTCAAAAAAAAAAGAAGAAAAAAAATCAATGGCGCTCTCTTTGCTTTGCCTGATTGGATTAAGACGTAATCAAATCGAGCGCGATAACTCTGAGTCTGTGACCTTCCCACACAAGCCTGGTGGAGAGATGGAGGAAGGGCCCGGGGGACAGAGTGTGTGTGCCTCTGTGTTTTGAGTGTATACATGTGTGTGTGCGTGTGTGTGTGTGTGTGTTTGTGTGTGCGTGTGTGTATTTTTGTATGTTTCTGTGTCTGTCTGTGCACTTATGTTTGTTGTTGTATGTGTTTGCTCCTGTGTGTGTATGTGTATCTGTTTTGTGTGTGGGTGTGTATATTTTGTTTGTATGTGTTTATGTTTCTGTGTCTGTGCACTTGCGTTTGTTGTATGTGTTTGCTCGTGTGTGTGTGTGTGTGTGTGTGTGTGTGTGCTGTGCATCTTAACTGTACAGGGTAGAGGACATCAGGGCCAAGAGGCCACGAGGAGAATGATGATGTTGCTAGAAATTCCAGTGGCCCACAGGGGTCAGGGGTCACACACTAGAGGGGATGAAGCAAGTGAAAGAAAGTGTGTGTGCATGTGCATGTGCGCATGTGTGTGTGTATGTGTGTGCATTTATAGATGTGTTAAAGGGGTTAAGTATGTGTGTGGACATGCATGTGTATTTTGGAGTGTGTGTGTGTGTGTGTGTGTGTGTGTGTGTGTGTGTGTGTGTGTGTGTGTGTGTGTGTGTGTGTGTGTGTGTCGGCAAGCGAGGGACGAGAAGAGCAATGGAGAAGCTCCAGCTGCAGGTCCAGGGGTACCAGGGTCCGACAGCCTGCAGGTAGACCTGCGAAAGAGAGAACGTGGAGAAAACGAGATGTAGATCTGCAGACATCTTTCTCTCTTGCCTTCGCCAAAAAGGTTGAGGACGTATTCCCTGCTGAGGCCCTCATCCCCCCTAGCAACATCATCATCCTCACCCCCCTAGCAACATCATCATCCTCACCCCCCTAGCAACATCATCATCCTCACCCCCCTAGCAACATCATCATTCTCCTCTTGGCCCCGATGCCCTCTGCCTTGTACAGTTAGACGCACAGTATACACACACACACACACATGAACACATTCACACTCTTACAAACACGCACATGTGCATGTACCTGCCAGCACAGGTACACAGGGAGACTCACACACACACACCTTAAACACTCATACAAAGAAGTCCTCTTAGTCTGAGTCAAGAGCCTGAAAATCTCTCGCAGATGTGAGGCGGGGAAGCCGGCGAGACTTATCTGGTCTAAATAAACACATTCAGCACCACGCTGCGCGTGTCAAAGCCTAGACTGGATCCATTCTCCGGTCATTTGTCCTACTGAGCCAGAGGGATTGGGGGTCCGTTATCGGGTCTAGACTCTGCTGGCGGAGATTGATCAGGAGGGATTTCCGGACCGGCGGTGCCCCCCCCCCCCCCCCAGGGACTCATCGCGAGCGTCAGCAGTGGCTGGCAGCCATCTGCTGGCATCCCAAAAATATATCCAGCGTGTTGATTCCATCATTAACCAACTGGAAAACTGGGAATGCCATCATCTTCGTTTGTTTATGTCGTCTGTTGTTTTGTGAGGTTTCAGTCCAGGTTGAAGGAACGTGTGAGTTAAAGTGAAAGGAAAAAATTTAGCGCCATGTGTCATTTGTTGGTCTCGAGAAAAGCAGCGATCATTACACTGTACAAGAGCCGCCCCGGGTTCGAAGTAGTGCGGGGACGGGTGGTGGGTTGTACAAGAGCCGCCCCGGGTTCGAAGTAGTGCGGGGACGGGTGGTGGGTTGTACAAGAG
The DNA here is from genome assembly GCF_029633865.1 of Lampris incognitus. Classification (NCBI taxonomy): domain Eukaryota; kingdom Metazoa; phylum Chordata; class Actinopteri; order Lampriformes; family Lampridae; genus Lampris; species Lampris incognitus. The sequence continues at coordinate 15,049,107 of NC_079226.1, forward strand.
CCGCCCCGGGTTCGAAGTAGCGCGGGGACGGGTGGTGGGTTGTACAAGAGCCACCCCGGGTTCGAAGTAGCGCGGGGACGGGTGGTGGGTTGTACAAGAGTCGCCCCGGGTTCGAAGTAGCGCGGGGACGGGTGGTGGGTTGTACAAGAGTCGCCCCGGGTTCGAAGTAGCGCGGGGACGGGTGGTGGGTTGGGTGCCTGCTCACGGCGAAGCAGAGCGAGTCCTGTGAAATAACCACTTCTGCATTTGTCTGGCATATTCCTGCATGCGTGGAAGTGAGCGGCATTGTTTTCCTATCAGAAGAAACTCCAATTACCTCCTCTCCTTGGGTTGTTGAGCACAAGAAATGTTGTGTGCCTGCGAATTTGTAATGAAATAAGAGCGAGCACGGCGGCAAGCAAGAAAGGGAGAGAGCCGCCCGAAAGAGAATGTAATAAAATATAACACACACTCGTGCATAGCAGTGAATGAATGGAAATGCATTGTCCAGTGTTGTGTGTGTGTGTGTGTGTGTGTGTGTGTGTGTGCGTGCGTGCGTGTGCATGCATGCAAACCCTTTTCCAGTAGAGATAAGAAAAATGGAGGGTTGAAATAGGTCTAAAATGAAACCAGGTGCTGTAATGGGCATGGCAGCATCGCTTTCATACCGCGGCTAGCAGTACTTTAAGAAGGACATCCTCCTTTTCCTGTTACATGGCGCCAATGAAGAAGAAAAAAACATTCAGCCGACGCACGGTCTATTTATTCAAGGGCTGTTAAAACTAATCCACGGGGGAGCATTTCATGATTAACCAAACCTTCACTGGGTCCCTGACCTTCTCAGCAAAAGAGAGAAAGAAAGTCAGAGGCTGACGGAGGATAGGTGGGGGGTTAGACTTATCTCTGCGGTGTGTGGTGGCAGCTCTGTATCTCTGCTGCTGATACTTGAGGGAGGAGAGGGGGAGAGGAGAGAGCCGGGAGGACAGAGGTGGGGAGGAAGATGGGTGCACGGACCATCAAAAAGGGAGGAACTGAGCAGAAAGAGAAACAGAGACAGGGGGCAGAGGTCTGAAAAGCAGATGAGAAGGAGAGTAATGGAGGGGAAAGGAGAGGAGAAAGTTGCAAAACGAACGCAAGCTGTAGACGGGGGCGGCGGTTTGGGGGGAGGGTTTTGAACCAGAGCTCCAGGCCCATCCTTATTCGATCACACACCATCTCACCTGAACCCAGAGGAACGTTGTCAAACTCAAAAATTGTTGGACTTAGGTGTCCGGGTAGTGACGCAGTCTATTCTGTTGCTTATCAATGGGGATCGGCGGTTCGAATCCCCGTGTTACCTCTGGCTTGGTCGGGCGTCCCTACAGACACAATTGGCTGTGTCTTTGAGTGGGAAGCTGGATGTGGGTATGTGTCCTGGTCGCTGCACTAGCGCCTCCTCTGGTCGGTCAGGGCGCCTGTTCGGGGGGGGGGGGACTGGGGGGAATAGCGTGATCCTCCCATGCACTACGTCCCCCTGGCGAAACTCCTCACTGTCAGGTGAAAAGAAGTGGCTGGCGACTCCACATGTATCGGAGGAGGCACGTGGTAGTCTGCAGCCCTCCCCGGATCGGCAGAGGGGGTGGAGCAGAGATCGGGATGGCTCGGAAGAGTGGGGTAATTGGCCAGGTACAATTGGGGGAGGGGGGGGGGCGGGTCCACACAAAAGAAAATGTTGGACTTGCTTAAAAATGTTATGTCAAGTGGTTCCCTGTAACTGTGTTCAATATTTCCATCAGTGTATAGCCATAAATCAGGTTGCTTAGGAGGCTACAAGCCATAACTCTGCAGCAGCTGATGAGACTGCAGTGTCAGATAGTGTAAGCCAATGTCTTTATGATGCCGCGGCAGAGGAACGGTTTGTGTTTGACTCAACACATACGGTATCAATATTTCAGTCAAACTTTGGGTTACTGTGCTAATTGTCGTGCCAAGTATCTCTCTCTTATTTATTTGAGTCTTAATTATGTTAAAGTAATGAGTTCCCTGTTGCAGTTTATTTTAAAGGTTTTTAAGGGTGTTAGCCAGCCAAATGCTTAATGAATATGCTGCAGCCAGTGGCCGCTGACAGAACGGTGAATAGTACTGTAGGTCTTCTTCCTTAAACATCAGAATCTTTGCTCCAGTCTAGTCGCTCGCTGTGAACTTTACCTCATCAGTGGAATTGGTGGTTGCACCGCCGGTCCTCTCGTTGCTTTGGTGGTGCGCTGTGCAACCTCTCAAGCGTAAAGCTGCAGAGACGCAACATAAATAAAGCAATAAGAGTTGTTCAACAGGCTGGAGGGGAGTTGTAGCATCTTAGGGACCACCTCCATGGCAAGCTAGGGCTGATTCAATTGCGGGAGGCCGACTTAATGTATTTCCCTCAAAGCACCATCTACCCAAGGAAACCGAGGGGGCTGAAGATATTGGTAATAGCGTTAAGCCCTGATGCATATTTTCCCTGTGCCTAGAAACAATGTCTTCGATTGAGTTGGACGGCATGGATTTTTAATTTTTAGAAACCCATTTACATCGAAGGGAGGCTAGACGGATAGGACGCGTGCCAGGCTGCTGGCCAAGGTCGTTGTCCAATACAGAGCGGAAATATGTATGGTAGATGTGATGGGAGTACTGATGTCCTCCGCTGCACTGCATAGATGTTCAGCATCCTTTTATAATGCCTCTTCTGCCCCTGCTATCTCAGTGCGTGCTCTCTTTCTACTCATCTTGTTTGATAAGCATTGAAGGAGCATTATGGCAAAAACCGTGTGCTGTTCAAGTCACATCTCAGGTAACATTTGCAGTCATCCTCACACAATAGTAGCAGTCCTACTGTGCCACTCACGAGCCAAAGGAATGTCTAAGCATTGTTCTGGGTGGCCCAGTGGTTAGCACTGTTGCCTCACAGCGAGAAAGTCCTGGGTTCGAATCCCAGGCTGCCCCAGGTCCTTTCTGTGTGGAGTTTGCATGTTCTCCCCGTGTCTGCGTGGGTTTCCTCCAGGCACTCCGGCTCCCTCCCACCATCAAAAAGACATGCGTGTTAGGGTTGATACTCCCGTCTGTGCCCCGGACCAAGGCAATAAGAAGAAATAACTGGAGTTGGTCCGCGGGTGCTGCATGGCGGCTGCGCATTGCTCCTAGCTACACAGCTAGGAGGGGTTAGATGCAGAGAGTAAATGTCATTGTATCTACAAATGATAAATAAAGTGTATTCTTCTTCTTCTTCTATTCCTCTATATCTTAGAGCCCTCCAAACTTCATGTTGCTGCAAGGCTGCAGTTTATGTGGTTTGATGCTACCGTTGACAGTCTCAGACCTTTGGCCTGCAGCTGTAGGAGCCGTGTCCCCTAGCGTCAGTCTTGAGCTACAGCTTTGCCAGCCGGCACCAGTAGAACTGGCTGTGCTCCACACACTCTACACAATGAAGGAGTCGAGCTGCTGGGCAGCCAACAATGAACAAAAGATGGCAGCGCAGTCGTCTGCCCTGGGAGCCCAACACAACATTTCAGGGACTTAGTGTCTGAGAGGATAGCAGAGCCGCAGCTTTGTGACACCAACAACCATCTGCAGGAGGGGGGAAAGAGTGGGAAGAGAAGAAGTTGTAACGTCTGAAGATTGCCCGCAGCAGCCCAGTGAAGTGGGATTAAGCAAACACGCTATTTAAAACTGCAAGCAATTTCTTCTCCTTTACCAGGCAGCACAGAAAAGTAAAGCGGGCACAGTCACTCTTGTGAGCTTATCGTCAGCCGAGCAAAAACGCTCCCTCAGCTTTCTTGCCCTTTCCCCCGCGCTCTGTCTTTGTCGTTCTCTCTCTAAGAGACTGACGGACACACACAAGCAGAAAAAATGTGACAACCGCTCACACACTTATCATTCAGTCCTTCAGGTATGCACCTTTTTTCCAACACATTTTTGCCCCTCGCTTTGATATTTCAACACTGGCTATTACCATGGAAATACATATGAGGTACATTTTCTGTGCTTCAGAAAAATACTCGCAGCTATGCACATAAAATCTCACCTGGTATTATAATGAAAGGGAGTGCAAGCCTGGCGTCATGGTGACTAGCTGGCTCCGCCTCAAATATTACATGCCATCTAATCGAGGTTCAATTTGGAAGTAGGCATGACAAATGTGTGGGGAGATATCTGTGCCGGGAGACCGTAATAGAACATCTCTCTCTCCATCTCGCTCTCTCTCGCTCTCTCTCTCTCTCTCTCTCTCTCTCTCTCTCTCTCTCTCTCTCTCTCTCTCTCTCTCTCTCTCTCTCTCTCTCTCTCTCTCTCATCTCTCCCTGACTCTGACTTTCTCTCACTTGGCTGATATTGCTGATATTGATCCACCCGCCCCTCAGTCACCAGGCGTGCCAAAATCAGTGGATTGGGAAATGAAAAGGCAAAGGTACAGACAAAAGAAACCTTATGCGCACACTCACATACTGAGACACACACACGTGTGCACACACACACACACACACACATATGGATATACACACGTGCACTTGCACCTGCAGATGTGCACAGATGTGCACACGAGGCACAAATTCTTACTCGCACACATCCATGCATTTACACATAAAACACATACACACCACACACACACTCACACACATTTTGATATTTCCTAAATGTGAAGAAAAAAACAGACAACTGCTTATCAGTCTGCAGAGGAGAATAGGAGCCTGGTGCATTTGTGAGGGTATGTGCACCTGCATGTTAGTGTTCATGCGTATGTGTATGACAGCATGTGTGTGTATGTATGTGTGCACGAGTGTGTGTGCGTGTGCGTGTGTGTCCTGCGTGAGCAGCTAAGTGGGCATTCGCAGTATTGGCTGCAGGGGACTGCACACACCAGGACCCGGGGCTCAGATAAACGTGGGCCAGCGAGGGGAAATCTCAATATCTCCCGAGGCCAAAACTGATGAGCAGGAGGAATATTCAGGAAAGTTTGAACCAACTCAAAGGATCGACTTGGATAAACTTTTTTTTTTAAACATTCTGAAGGCCTAATTTAAGAACACTAGGGGAGCTGTTTTTTTCTGTTTTGTTTTTTTTTTGCAAAACATGCAGCACTGAAAGTTTTTTTAGTGGGATGACAGAAGAATGCAAATATCTCAGTACATTATAATTATCCCCCACTTAAGTTTCATGTTCTAAGGTGGCAGATGGTCAATAAAATGTGAGGGATGGTTTAAAATTGGTTGCTGCCTCTAGCATCCAAGAGGCTGGCGTGCTTTTACAACACGGGAGGGGTTAATAAAAGCAGTTGACCCTCAGCATGCAAAACAGGGCGGTAGTGGGGAGGCATCTCAGAGGCATGCTATAGATTAGGCAGATGATGTGAACATCGATGATGGTGGTTAAGTACTGGCCATCCACACAGATGGTTGAACACACCAAATAACATCAAAAATGGTTGAGATTACCAATTCTGGTATAGAAAAACTGACAACAGCCCCCCCTACTTTTGGGATTTTTTTTATTTTATTTGCTCATTTTTGCCGTTACAGATTGAGTGGGTACAGTAATTTGCTCAGTGGCCAGGTTTGCAGTTTCAATTTAAGCTTTTTTTTTCGGGATGATTAAAAGTCTGTTTTTTTTTTTTTTTTTTTTTGACTTTTGGATGAAACAAAGGGTCCCTCTAGGGTGAAAAGGAGTGAATTGCCAATGATGTAGACCAAAAAGTAACTCACAAACAAGTGTTGTGATTTGTCAGCTTGTTAAATCAGTAAACCTGTGGGATTTTGCCTCTCTCTCTCTCTCTCTCTCTCTCTCTCTCTCTCTCTCTCTCTCTCTCTCTCTCTCTATATATATATATATATATATCCATCCATCCATCCATCCATCCATTATCTGAACCGCTTATCCTGCTCTCAGGGGGATGCTGGAGCCTATTCCAGCAGTCATTGGGCAGCAGGCGGGGAGACTCGCTGGACAGGACGCCAGGCCATCACAGGGCCGGTACACAAACACACACACACACACACAGTCATACCTAGGGACAATTTAGTATGGCCGACTCACCTGACTTGCATGTCTTTGGACTATGGGAGGAAACCGCCGCCTCCGGAGGAAACCCATGCAGACACGGGGAGAACATGCAAGCTCCACACAGGGGATGACCCAGGATGACCCACCAAGGTTGGACTACCCCGGGGCTCGAACCCAGGACCTTCTTGCTGTGAGGCGACGGCGCTAACCACTGCGCCACCGTGCCGCCATATATGTACATATAATATTTGACAAGGGATTTAATGAGAGGGCTTGGTGAAATAATATTCACTTAAAAGGAAAAGTAGAGCCTTCAAGTTAAAGATGAAGATGGATTCAGCCACAAGGATGGATTTGGCTTTCATTTATTAAGCAGATTCAGACTCATCCCCATAAGAGCTGCTTTCTCTGTTTTACAATCAACCAACAAACCGAGCGGCAAATAAGCAGGCAGCCGATGCCACACACAGAAGCCCGAGCCGCTCTGTGAAATGCGTTCCCGCAAGTAACTAACAGTGCATTATAAAAGTACTGAGAAAATATCTATTTGCACACATTAACGGTGGACTCAAACAGAATTAACAGAATAAGGAAGAAAAAGGTCACGTTTAGATTCCAGCATAATGACCAAAATCACATCTTGCATTTCAGACGCTGCGAAAGTGTGACAAAGGATTCAATCCTGGGACACTGAGTGACAACTCTAATTTACTGTTGACATTTATTTTGCAGGTGGGGAAATTACCTTTAACAGGGTCCCGCTTTTAAACCATTACAAGACCGATTCGTTCCTCTGTCCTTTCTGACTCACCGTCCGCCCTGTTCTGTCACTCTGTTTTCTCTCTGTCTCGCGTCCTCCTCCTTATCCACTCACCTGCTGCGTCACATTTCTGTTTTGTGCATACATGACGGTCCAGACTGTATTATGCATATTATACACTGCAGTCTGTCAAAAAAGCAATCTAGTCAAGTCAAGGCCATTTTATTTGTAGAGTCCATTATCACAAATTGCCTCAATGGGTTTTACAACATCCTGTCCTTAGACCCTCACATCGGATAAGGAACAACTCCCTTAAAAAAAGCCTTTAACAGAGGAGGGATCTGTCTCCCAAGACAGACCACGTGCAATGGATGTTGTGTGTACACAATATACAGAATACAACATTGAAAGAGGATAACAGAGTTATAATGGAGTTATAAGATATATGAAGAATATGATGAGGAGGATGCCAAGCAGTGTCCAGATGCCAGCAGAACAGCCCAGGACCTGATCCACGTGACCACCATCACCATGTAGACCTCACTGGAGGACAGACTACACATGCACACAGGGGAGACTCACATCACATCATTCACATACACGGGAGAAGAGACGAGACAAGACATTAGTCACACGGGAGAGACAAAGGAGGATAGAACATTGAAACAGGACATAGATTTATAAGCTATATGAAAAGAAAATGTGACGAGGAGGATGCCAAGCAGTGTCCAGGCGGCGACCACCATCACCATGGAGACCTGGGAGGAGGACAGACTGCACGTGCATACAGGGGAGACTCACGTCACACCATTCACACACACAGAAGAAGAGAAAGGAGAAGACATCATTCAGAGAGAGAGAGAGAAAAGATGTGAGAGAAGAGAACAGTTTGCAATAGTCACTCATATATTCTCTATAATCTGTAAGGAAGCCAATGAAGGGAGGCAAGAAATACGGTCAAATTTTCTAGTTTTAGTTAGGATTCTAGCTGCAGCATTTTGAGTACTAGCATGTGGCAGACCTGAAAACAGAACTTTACAGTAACCAAGTCTGGAGGAAACACATGTAGTATGTATTAGAGTGCCTGCATCAGCCATGGACAGGAAAAACCGAATTTTAGCTGTGTTACATAAGGGGGGACAGGCAGTCATGGTGATTTCTTTAATGTGCTGGGATCAATTTACACTGCAATATCATAATACTACATTCAAACAATGCTACAGCTTGGAGGCTGGGCTGTCTCAAGCGTCACATTGTTAATTTTCATCATTTGCTCTACCATCGTGACATCTCACAAGATATTTTAGTTTATGACACTAGTGCTGATAGATATTGGAACAAATTCACATTGTGATTTATTTTTCTATGTATTCAGGACTTACGTAATTTCACCAGATTTGACTTTAATAGCTCAATTTGGGAAAGAATTGGGTCACTGTAGTGATGATCTTAGGAGGGGAAATGGAGTATTTGTTCAATACTCTGGTGTCCAGTTAAGACTCAGCCATCGGTAAAGGCTAGTCCATGATCAACACAATATCATTATATGCACTTTGCTTATCCTCTATGAAGGTTGGCTCGTCTGTGAATACAGTGAGGGAAGTGTGGTGTCTAGAAAAGACTCAGGAGGTTACAGAAGGCTTCATATTCACATGAAGGCTGCGGGCATTTGCATTTGCGGCGGCCTCACCCAGTACCGTCCATGCAGTGTCTTTGTCCACGTCTGCGTCTGAGTTTTGTCTTTGCTTGATGGCTGGCTGGAAGAGCTGGCGCTGGATCGGCAGGGCGAGCGGGGCAGGCTAAGCTAACTGCTAGCTCATAAGGACCGGCAGTTTCAATCGTTGCGTTCTTGCATCCACACTGCATCCTCTGCAGTGTGACTACTGCACATGCCTACGGTGCAGTGTCCATGCTGAGTGAATGTATTGTTCAGCCCAATAGGATACTTGCAGCTTCTTGTCAGTGATTGGTTAATATCTGCTCGGTCAGATCAAGAAAACATTATAATGTCCACCAGTATTTTCTATACGCAGATCTCCGTGAAAAGGTTTTACCTCGCTAAAAACACAGGATACGGGAACAGGCGACTGACCAGCATGTGCAATGTCCAGCTCTGGCAGCTTATGCCTGTGTCTCTTTCACCCTTCATCATCACTCTTTCCCTTCCTGTCTCTGCACCTTTGGGATGTCCTTTTCCACGCATGTGGCCAGTGCAAGTGCATTGCCGTGGTCATCGCTCGTCTCTGTGCTGCTTCTCAGAGGTGAGTTCCCTCTGGGCCCTGCCTTTGTCTTCAAAGCCCTTATTAAAAACCCAAACCTAGCCTCTGGGAGCACTATCTCGCTCTCGTTCTCTCTCTCTCTCCATTTCTCTTTTCTTCCCTGTCCTCACCCACGCACACTCAAACAGCCAGGGCTTCCTCTCCGTTTTGTTTCACCCAGCCAGGCGTGAACGCCTCAGATATTCCAGCGACAAGACGCAATTACTGTAATAAGGCTGCTATTCCCCCTGCTCAACCCACAACACCATCATTTCCCCTCATTTCTCTGCCCCTCTCTCTATATCCAAGCCCGGCCTGTGTGATCTATGGGCTTACATGCAGGAAGTTCCAAATACATTAATCATCGCTTTCTGCATGGAAGGCACCTAAGAGATGCTGGTGATTACTGAGCGCTGCCAACTCGCCATATTTAAACAGCGCATCGGTTTTTGATAATAATCACAGTTTATTGCCGTGCCTTTATTCATAGAGGCTCCGCGGACGCGCCGCTTGGCTGGCCAAGCGTCAGACGAGACCAGAGATACGGGATGATGCACTAGCTTGCTCCTGCACGGTCTCCATGTATAGAGGTGGCGCACTCAGAAGAGCGGATAAGGAGAGCGCAAGACTGATGGCTACCGTCTCATCCTGCAGAAGCGGGTGAATCGTAAGCGCGCCCGTTTCTGGCCGTCACACTTCTGTTTATTGCCGCGAGTCGTTAACCTTTCCCGCGTAAACGGTTGCCTCGGTGTGTCACATCTCATGTTTTTTATATGACGGCCATACGATAGCGACGAGGGGTCGGGGCCCTTTCAATCGAACCGAATACACGTCACGGAAATGATGTTCGACACGTATCGCCGAAGCAGCTCAGAGAAAGAGGGCTGCCGAGCTGGATGAGATATTGCAAATCACTTCTCCAGCGGCATATGGTTTCTGACTTCCAGAGCCGGAACAGCTGGAGGTCACAGGAGAAGCGCGGGTTCTTTACATAACACCAGTACTTGACTCCAGCGCCCCCATCTGAATGACTGACACCTCGCTGAACCGCTGTTAACACGCCAGATATACAGCCGTGACATCCTATCGTGAAAGCTCAAAGCAAATGCTTTGGAGCTGTTTTCTTTTCTCGTCTTTATTTCATGTCCTCTCTTTAGGGACACGCCGGTGACATCGCCAAAGTCCACCTTCTGCTTGCCATTCTTCCTCCTCCCGAGCTCACGCGCTTTCACTTCATCACATTACCGTGTGCTGCAGCGCCTCCGTTTAGCCGGCGTCTCGGCCCGGTGGCGGCCAACAAAAGGCAGCGGGTCCTCACACTGGGCTTGTGAAAACATAATAAAGGGTATTTTTCCCTGTTTCCCTCCCGTCGTTCATTCATTTCCCGCTGACGGTAAGCGCACCTTCGAGCTCATTTTTAAAAGCCATTACGACGAAAGCATTGGGTTTTCGGGCCGCCTTTAATGGGCGAATGCTGTGTTCCACATTTCTAATGCTTTCTATACATATGTGGACGTGCGCGAGCATTTATGTAGAAACTTGGGATTTAATACTTCACCGGCCGCTCTGTCTACAGGCCTATTGCCTATTAACCTCGCTGCAACGCAGGTGAACACAAAACGAGTTGAGCGAGCCAGACACATTTCCCATCAGCTCGTGCGCCATCGCCTCCAGTCAGTCTTCAAGTCTGCAGCAACGTAGCACACATACATAAGTGCCGGGAAAGGTGCGAGTTTAGCCGGGGGACATGGAATGATACAGAAACAAAGACCGGCCCTGCCATCACCCCTGACGGAACCGGATCCTGCAGGATTACGTAATTTTCCAGACCACCGTCTGGGTGTCGTCCCTAAAACTTTCCAATTATTAAGCCCCCAAGCGTGTGATGAGCTGTTTTGCCTTTGTTTTTGTTTTTTTTGGTTGCTTCTGCTGATTTAAATACTTGTAAAGATTTAAATACCCTACACAGTGCACCGCGCTGTTTAAAACGGAATTAACGGCGCAGACAAAACGGAGTAGTTCAACCGGGTGACTTTAACGGTCCCGCTCGTTCCCGTCCGCGACAGCTGCGTCTGCGTGCCGCCTCGGCGTGGGAGGCACACTTTTTTACAGCTGACACTATTCTCGTCCCGTTGTGGCCCTTTCCGTTTGGCAAGGGGAGACACGCATGTAAAAAAAAAAAAGAGACAAAAATACAAAATAAAGAGAATAAGTAATGAAGGCTGGAGGATGCTCGCGGCGGGAGAGCAGCTGAGGGGACACAGCCATTGTTTTTACCCACCCATATTACACAACAGCGCTTGTGTGAGGTTGGTCTACACCCACCCAGTAGCGTTTGAATCCTCCGTGAGTGAGACTGATTTGCTCCCAGCTTTCTTGCATTTCTACACCCACGCCAGTTCCAGAGCAGTTACACGCTGTTTGCGAGTCTTAATTTTGGGAGCGCGTTAGCAAAAAAATTATCTTTGAAAACTCTCTCAGCGCCTACCGTGGTCTCTTGTTTAGGCCACAAGAGGAAGGTGGACGGTCAACGGCCACCGACGGAGACTCTCATCGGAAATAGGAGCGCCGGGCTTTGCTTAATTTGGTTTCCTTGTCCAGGAAATTGCTCCGGTGTGTTTCAATATAAGTGTGTATTGGCCTTTTATTGTCTCTGACCACATTCAGCACCCTTTGACCAGGACCGTGCATGATAACCAGGCTGTGTCTTACATGGCAGTTATCCAAGACCAGAGAGGTTAATACACTCGACACCGCGCAGCCCTCGGGTCGTCCATGTGGGGCCCAGGAAATGTTTATTCCCAACCCAGCTTTGTTTAGCGTCACTTCGGGTTGAGCCTGATGGTAGATGTGACGTGGCTCATGGCTTCCTCTTGTTGGATGTGTGTCAGGGAAATTTAATATGTCAATTTCCCATAACCAAGAGGTCTAAGCTTTGGATGTCCTGTTAAAAGGACTTGCGGGGGGGAGGTGGGGGGTCCAGGTAGCGTAGCGGTCCTTTGGATCCCCGTGTTACCTCCAGCTTGGTCGGTGCCCCTACGGACACAATTGGCCGTGTCTGCGGGTGGGAAGCCAGATGTGGGTATGTGTCCTGGTCGCTGCACTAGCGCCTCCTCTGGTCAGTCAGGGTGGAGGGGGAACTGGGGGGAATAGCGTGATCCTCCCACGTGCTACGCGCTCCTGGTGAAACTCCTCACTGTCAGGTGAAAAGAAGCGGCTGGCGACTCCACATGTATCAGAGGGGACATGTGGTAGTCTGCAGCCCTGCCTGGATCGGCAGAGGGGGCGGAGCAGCATCCAGGACGGCTCGGACGAGTGGGCTGATTGGACAGGTACAATTGGGGAGAAAATACCCCCCCCCCCCAAAAAAAAGGTCTTGCAGAGGATTAACAACTTGTGGTTTGTGTTTTTGTAAAGGCTACATAATTTAAAAAAAAGGACAAATGAGGTTGGGTTGTGATACTGTATATGCCCATTCTCTAACAGTGGGGTACCTTTGAGCTCCTTCGCAGAGCTTTCACAAGACCCGAAGCGGTTAATTTGTTTAGGATCACTCTGAGGCCGTACACGCCACTTCACGTCGATTCACAAAAGCAATCCATCACTGTCGGCTGTGCGGGCACTTTTTGTACAGGTAACACGAGGTGTGATATTTCCCCTAGGCACCAAAGCTACCTGTTAAAATCCCCCCGTGGCCGCTGCTTATCGGTCTCTCTCTCTCATTGGGTTTCAAGCCCGGTTCATCCAAAGCAGCCATCCAGCATAAAGAGCCCGACGGCACACAACACAGGGCTTTTTTAACCAGCAGAAGTCACAGGTGGCGCTCTCTCTCTCTCTTGCTCTCTCTCTCTCTCTCTTGCTCTCTCTCTCTCTCTCTCTCTCTCTCTCTTGCGGCCTCTCTCTCTCTCTCTCTCTCTCTCTCTCTGTCTCTCTCTCTCTCTCTCTTGCTCTCTCTCTCTCTCTCTCTCTCTCTCTTGCGGCCTCTCTCTCTCTCTCTCTTGCGGCCTCTCTCTCTCTGTCTCTCTCTCTCGCTCTCTCTCTGTCTCTCTCTCTCTCTCTTGCGGCCTCTCTCTCTCTCTCTCTCTCTCTGTCTCTCTCTCTCTTGCTCTCTCTCTGTCTCTCTCTCTCTCTCTTGCGGCCTCTCTCTCTCTCTCTCTCTGTCTCTCTCTCTCTTGCTCTCTCTCTGTCTCTCTCTCTCTCTCTTGCGGCCTCTCTCTCTCTCTCTCTCTCTCTCTCTCTCTCTCTCTCTCTCTCTCTGTCTCTCTCTCTCTCTTGCTCTCTCTCTGTCTCTCTCTCTCTCTCTTGCGGCCTCTCTCTCGCTCGCGGTCTCTCTGTCTCTGTCAAACGCCCTGGTGGGTATTTGAGTGCAGGAGTACCCGAAACAAAAAGGTTAGAGCGGCTGCAGTCAGCTGCACTAGAAAGAGCGAGGGCCGCGAGTGCAGGCGGGTGGACTGGGGTGGGGTACTGCAGAGGTGGACGAGAGGTATTTCTCCTTTAGCCACATTTATAGTGAGCGATTTATAATGAGGTTAATTAAGTGCTGGTGTCCTCCCCCTGCATGTCTGTTAAATGTCAAAGCCGCTGCTCTACTCATGCTGTACTATAAAAAGCCACTGAATGGAAGTTTAGATGGACAATAACAGTAAATTAGACTTCTCAGAAACGGTCGCCCCAACCTCCCGAATCCTAGCCACTTAAACTGTGCTGCAGAACACTCCGCGCATGTGCATATTTTCCATTTTTACACTTTTTTTAACTAAAGGTCACCGGGATCTGACCTCTCATTCCACCTTAAACATATTTCAGATCGGCGATCTTAGAGGAGGAGGAGGAGGAGGATAGGGAAGCCCCATTGCTCCTGCTGTTCGCCTCCTTTTAATTTGCTGTCAAGATGCCAAATGGAAAATTAGAAGTGGGGTGTAATTAATCAGAACTATTCAGACGTTGCTCCAAACTTCCATTTGCTATGCTGCAGAAAGCAGATCCAATATTTATACTATGACCCGCTGTGTGTACTTCATGCCAGACTGGATTCCTTCACGGGTGCGTGTGCGTGTACATGCGCAGTCACACGGACTTTTGTGGGTGTCTTTCTGTAATCGATTGCATGAAAATATTTGGGGCATCGCGTGCGAGTGTGCGAGCGGAGAATACCTCGCACAGCAGCGGAGACTTAGTGAGATTGACTGATAATAGAGGAGGCGGTCCTCCCTCGTCACTACCTTCAGAGTCCTGATCGATTCGACGGCTAAGTATCCCTCGAGAGACAGCCGGAAAGTGGAGAAGCTCGGCCGATGCCGCCCACGGAGAAGTCTTCTCTTAACAGCCGCTGGGGAGGCGAGGCACGGCGAAGTGAGCGAGTGAGGATGGCGGTACACTACGCTCCAGACAAGACCCGTCCCTAACCAGGAATTAGGGAAATTTTGGTAATCTGATGCACTTTATTTGGAGCTGTGTTCCCACGCTGGCGGGTCCATCTCAGATATCTGGTATACCTGTATGAATAAAAACTTGAACTCTTCGTTGCGGTTGACAATATCGAACATGGGAGCAACAATAATACACGGTAAGAAAAGCCATAATTGCTTTCAATGTTGTAAATACCATTAATTGATACTACTCTCCTGCCCCCCCCCAAGCCCCAAGAAAATGCAATAGATCCAACATCTATTTCTACAGATTTAAGCCCTGAGCCTGATCAATAGAAGTGGCCCAATTGGACTTAGCATCAGAAGCCTCTCATTCAGTGAGGATACACGGCTTTAAAAACTCAAATTAATGAGATATTACATAGTGCCCTTATCAGATTAAGAAAAGCCACTGCATTAGTAGCGTGCCGAACAAGGGGGCCAGTGTCAATTAAATCCCTACCTCTCATTATTCTAGGCGGCATTAAAGTATGACAAGTGAAACATAATTAGGTATTAAATTGTATTAAATTGACCATTGAGTGAAACAGATTTGCAGTGTGTTTCATATGTTCCCAGTTAATTCAAGCAAAACAACATTAATCCATCATAAGCATGCCTCGCCACATTCTTCTTCTTGTCTGCTCGTGTCCTCTGCTAATTCATTCTCCTCTTCTCTCCTCTCCCCCCTTTTTTCCTGTTCTTCTCCTCCGTCTCTGCCGTTGACAGCGCAAGATGGTCGGGGACCGCGCGGCAGTCATTTTCAATTACAGTGGGATTGCATGTGTGCATGCAAAGACATCGCCGGAGGGAACAAGTTTGTTGATTTTGAATCATACCTGCAAATATTGAACATTCTTGTAATTTGAGTTTCCCAGGCTTGCCTAATACCCCTAATGGGGGGGGGGGAGAACCTAAAGGCGTCATGGATGAGGCCCTCACATTTTCCATAATTTCAATTCTTTTTGTTGATCCGGGCTTTTAATTGTGGCTCCGCTTCCTATGTAGTAGAGTCTGCAGCCTCATCGATCGGCCTTTTCAAGCTCACTTATTAAGGGTGACTGTTAGAGGGCAATCAGAAAACAATGCCATGCAAAGAGGCAACTGCTACCCTCCGGGGGCTTTTCAATTTTGTTGATATGGAGATTTGTGTGGGAGGGATATCGCAGGCACTTGAATTAATTTCAGCAGACAGGCAGGCCACACAGATGCTCAACACTACACCAGCATCCACCCAACCAGGCTGGAGAGATGCGTGTAGTACAACATGTTATTACGGGCTCCCCTGTATGATTCGATAGGGACGGAGATCACAAGCCTGACTCGAAACACCCAAAGTAAGGCCGGCGAGTGGACCAGGTGCATAACAGCACTTACAGTGTACCGCGTTATGATTATTTGGTCCCTTCAGCCTACCCCACGCTGCATGTTGCTTTTGTTTTTGCCATCAGCATCTGTTAATGAAAGGACAACTCTGGAGCGGTGAGAGCATCGTTGCTGCAGCTGAAGAGTCACACTGACATCCTCCACCTGTGTGACAGGCGCCGTACTCTTCACACGGTGGCTGTTGTGACGGTGACATTTCCCTGTGCGCCGTGTGGCCGCGGGCTACGACTATTATCCCCGGTGTGACGCGCTGCCGCTCATGTTCCTCAGCAGCCTCCAGCTCTGTGCTTGGAGAGGCTGAGTGACATAACGGATGCTGGGTGGGATGGATTGACGGACGGATGGATGGATAGATCTACGGCAATGAACGGTAACGCGAAGCAGTTGAGTTCCGATAATATCAAACTCTTTTATTTCAATATAACGGTTACTGGAAGTTTGTCTTCCTTCTTCCTCTGTCCGTCCGTCTTGCAACCTTTTTCTCCCTCTTTTTCCTGTTCGTTGACACTGCAGACATGCAAACGTGCACATGTGCACGCTCACACACACACACACACACACACACACACACACACACACACACACACACTCAAGTAGTCTGAGCTCAGGCATTCTGCACACAGAGTTTCTCACCAAGTTTGTTGGTGTGTTATTTTTGCCGTGGGAGGGGCAGGAATGAGACCCTCTGCCAATTAGCGTGAAAAGAAGATGCGAGGCTTTGGAAGAAGACATGCCCTAAAATGGGAGCGATTTCATCTGAAAACATTTCTGTGCTTGCTCTCCCCAGGGTTGCTCGGTAAGACAACGTGGGCTACGCTTTGGTCTTGCCGCTGGTCAGACCCGACACAGAACACCTAATTCTGGGGCCAGGGGCCCCCCTCTCTGTACTTATCAAAGTGTTGCGGAGGCAGGTGTTGGTTGTGATGTTTGCTCCACTGATGCAACCCGCGTCCTTTCATGCCCCTCGTCGTGTCTCTCTGTAGCTTCCTCCCCCCGTCTTCTCTCCGTGTCTTGCACACAATTGTCAAGAGAAAAAGAGGGGAGGGATGCCTCAGATCTAATCTAGCGGGGTCAGCCTTCGAGTCTGTTTCCATGTTTTTCATCTCTCCCCATTATCCAATTACAGCCGCTTGTCTCGGGCTGGGGGCAAACTAAATCATCCCGTCCCCGACATTGAATTATTACTAATATCACGCGGTTTAAAAGAGTGAGTGAATGGGGAGTCGGGGAGCCAGCGTGTCCCCATCGGAATACTTTGCACCGATGTTGACTCCCGAGTTTGCATGAGTGCCCGTGTCTTTTCCTCCGTAATAACATTACCGTTCCCTCTGGGAGTCGGTAAGGTTAGACGGCGTGGAGTGAAGGTAAGCGGGCTCCTCGCATCACACCAGCCAAGGTGAGCGCATCGGTTGCTCAGTAGCTGTGGAGTGTATTGGACGAGTGTGGGGGCACGCTCACCAGCTGCGTTCACCGTTGTGTGTTGTGTAAATGTCCTTACCTACTTCCGCTATCAGTCTCGAGAGGGAAAAAAGTGGCATTGCACTGAAAGCGGGCAGTAGAATTTGGAAATGTGAAGTAATTAGATATAATTTCTCCCCAATATGAGGAGATGTATAGAATAGACATGCCGGTCACAGCACAACATGGACTTTACCTCAGTGTGGTTTGACCTTTGTATTGCATACTCTCCCCCGTGTTATGATACGGCATGCTTGGAAAGCCCTCGGCCAGTTATTGATTTGCATCCTTCTGACTGGCTTGAGTAATTACTGTTAGCATGGGCTGTATTCTGGAGTTTTGTGGGGTGATTATTTGCTTTTCTCTCGCCAGACCAGAGTGCTAGCAAAACAGGGGGGGGGGGGGGAAATCCACTTCAAATGCTTCAACATTTACAGATTTAGTTTTCGTAATATGTCATATACATCGATATTAAACACTTATTTTACAAATGCACACCACACGTTGTTCCTCGATGAACGGTGCAAACATTGAAATCGTGCAAGGTGACACATCCGGTCTTAGCAGGCTCAAGTTAGGAGACACGGCGTCCACAAGTTAAGACATCAGCAAAAGATGTATTTGGGCTATTGTCAATTATCACCTGTCAGTGGTTTTGTATTGGGATGAAATTTTCATATCGTGACACGCAACTTTGTTGTCTAAATTAATAATAATGAGTTTTTACCAGCTGAAATTTCTCACAGAATAAGGTCTGAGGGAGTATTATCTGAAACCTAGCTTATTCTAATTATGATAGTTTTGCATATGCGAGTGGGTATCGTGATTTCTATATCGATATCGTGTAAAACTCCGTATCGTTGTCATGGTAATGGTACTTTCCCTATTGCCCAGCTCTAGGCTGGCTGTCACATGTTCAGTAGTTGCAGGGCAGATGTGCTGCACGGCCGTGTGTAGACGTGGAGCCGCACCTGCATGGAGGGGACTATCCGTGGAGTTTGGCTCCTCCGGCACTGACAGGTAAACGGTCTTCGGGTGATTTGCTTCGAGTGCTTCCAGGGCATGGTAAATAGCGCCGCTTTCATTTCACTGCCCCCCGAAACAGCCCAGTAAAAAACCGGGACAGCTACTTACGCTAATTACATTACATTTACTGTCAGATGCGCCCGTGTCCACCTCCATCCCCCGGAGCGACACGCAACCTTTCTCCATCCTCGTCAATGTGTCAGAAGGAGTCTGGGAGCCTGCGTCTGTGTTTGTCTGTCAGTGTCCGTGAGTCTATACTAGCATAGATGCTTTGTAGACTATGCTTGATGTATGTCGCGGTGTATGGCTGTGTATTCGTCTGTCAGTGTCAGTGAGTTTATACGAGCATAATTACCTCTTCTTCTTTTTTCTTCTTCTTCTTCTTCAGCCAGGCTTAATGTAGCCGTGCAGTTCACCTCTTGGACGATTCCCATCACATTATGGCGGCGATTCAGCTATGAATTTTAATGCAATGAAGATGAAAACTTTGCATAGCACTCTATTGGTATTGAGCGTTTGCTTCTCAATACACCTTGAGTTTTCTGATTTGACTGTGGGCCAAGTGCTTTCACACTTGCAGCCTCGCGTTATCAGTATCAGAACCGATAAAGTCCAGATTAGAGTCACCACAAATCATTTAACACCCTTATTGACTTTGTAGCCTTAATGGTGACTTCAGAGTAAAGGCGATTGAAAGACAAGGATCTGAACTGGACTGTCAGTAGCGCCTCCATCTCCAAAAAAGTCATTATGGTCACTCCCATCCACCCCCCCCC
Source organism: Lampris incognitus (assembly GCF_029633865.1). Classification (NCBI taxonomy): domain Eukaryota; kingdom Metazoa; phylum Chordata; class Actinopteri; order Lampriformes; family Lampridae; genus Lampris; species Lampris incognitus. Next base: position 15,068,167 of record NC_079226.1, read on the forward strand.
CTCTCACACACACACTCCCTCCCTCCGCTCTATCTCTCGCTACGCTGTTGTGGTCTGGAGCACGGCTGCCAGGACTCGGAGGAGAATTAGATTAGAGTAGAGAGAATTATTTTCAATTGCCCGAGGTGTGTGGCAGCGATGGGGGTCAGGGGTACTGCTGTGTTTTTCCAACCGTTTCCACAAAGGAGCTGTCACAGGTGCTGGTGGCCTGGGCTGAACCCGCCTGCTTCACAACTGACATGATGAGCCGCCTCCTCAGTACCTGAAAAGTTCAGTACTGTCTCAGGCGAGAGAGGGTCTTTTTGATGGCTCCCATTCTGAGAGGGCCGGGCGAGGTTGACAAAATGAAATATCACAGACATTTTTGACTGAATAGCTCGAATACATCAATAAAGTGCGTGGATTTTGGGGGTGACTTTTGGTGCTTTGCTAAGTTATTTGCACGCAAGAAAATTTTGTGAAATTGGCGCTAGTCATGTGGATATGATGACCAATGCAGGTGGAGGCATTCATTGTTCATTTCATTCAGCTAAAACAGTCTGATAAGAGCAGAAAATTGGGGGGCACCCAGGTGGCTCACCTGGTAGAGCACACACCGCATATAAGGCTGAGTCCTTACCGCAGCAGCCTGGGTTCGACTCCGGCCCGGGCCCTTTGCTGCATGTCATCCCCTCTCTCTCCCCTGCCGTTCCTGTCTCATTCTACTACCGCTATCGAATAAAGGTGGAAAATGCCCCCCCCCCAAATAAATAAATAAACTTTTAAAAAAAAAGAAGAAGCTATCACTTTACTGCAATGCAGCCTTTAAGACCAGGGGAATGACAGCATTTAAGTTATATCACAATATCATCCATCCATCCATCCATCCAATATCCAAACTGCTGATCCTGCTGTCAGGGTCGCGGGGATGCTGGAGCCTATCCCAGCATTCATTGGGCGTCAGGCGGGGAGACACGCTGGACAGGGCACCAGGCCATCACACAGGCTGACATATACACACACACACACACACACACACACACACACATTCATACCTAGGGACAATTTAGTACGGCCGATTCACCTGACCTGCATGTCTTTGGACTGTGGGAGGAAACTGGAGCACCCGGAGGAAACCCACACAGACATGGGGAGAACATGCAAACTCCACACAGAGGACGATCCGGGACGACCCCCAGGGTTGGACTACCCCGGGGCTTGAACCCAGAACCTTCTTGCTGTGAGGCGACCGCGCTAACCACTGCGCCACCATGCCGCCCATCACAATATCAAGATAACCAAAATCCCAGACTCTAATCTCACATCACTTTATCTACATCAGTATATTGCCAAGCTCCAGCTGCCAGGTTGTGTGATAAAGGAACTTCCTGCTTGTTTCGATGCATTTAATAAAAATAATTCAATAAAATAATCTATCTATTTAACGATAAAAGTAAGTTACCTTTACATCTGAGATTTTTTTTGCTTCACACTGGTAAATAATGGCATCATTCCGATAAATAAATAGATAAATGTGCTTACCACGTTTTCTATTATGTTGATTTCCACTCATCTTCCTGGTGGCTGCAAACAGAGAAAAGGATGAGGACTTAAGATGTTGTTGCTAAGGCAACCAGGGATAGTTCCGAGGCTTCCTCTAACAAGTTGCCTAGAAATGCGTTCTTAGCTGTTACATAAGTGTGGACACTCGCAGACACACACATAAAGCCAAGATCTCGCTCATGCACACACAAACACACGCATACACACACAGGGTTTTTCCTGTGGCAGAGTTTCCTATTCAGCATGATTTATTCATAGCTGTGCTGGATTTATGTTTCCACCATGTATAAACGCAAGCCCATGCAATCTCCCACACTTGGCAGAAGTCTGTGTGGGGGCATTGCTCTGCCCTCCCTGGCAATTTCAATTGCAATTATACTCTGGGTAAAAAAATAATAATTGAGATTTCGACGAGCATTGCGTTAAAAACCGAGATGGCGAGGTGTGTTTTGTGTTTGTCACCGTCCCCCCCCCCCCCCCCGCAAACAAACCAACGAAACGAAACGGCGGAAACAGGAAAAGCTTAGGTTGCTGTCATTCTGAGAGGAGCTGAGAGCCCCGGCCCTGACACGTTGGCGAATGTCTTTCTGTCACCCAGCTGTCCCTGCGTTCACTGGTAGAAGGGGCAGAGCCTTGGAAGAGCGCTGAGTGCAGCACAGATAACGCACTTAATCATTAGCCAGCTAATTCGCCTCCTCCCGATAAGTATTCAGACGTTCAAGCAGCTTCTCCTTATCGGGCCAACATAATCTTCCCCTTGCTAAAAGCATTTCACAGGCTAAATTGGTAGCTTGAATAGAGAAGGCTGCGTTTTGGTTTTGTTGGGACAACCGACCTTTAGCCTAGTCATTTTGAGGGGATTACCGATAGGCTGGTAACACACAGCCGTTTCGGGGACGGTTAGAATAGCTACTACGCCTCCCGCTAACGTCTGGACGCTAGCCTTGTACCTCAGCTGCTAGGCTGAATTTCACTCCACTATTACCTTACCGTCTTTTACACCAACAGGAAAATTCGCTTCGCTTTGTCGCATTTCACAGCTTTAACGATGCATCTTAAAACCTCGGCTTCAATTTTCCCCACAATCCTGTTCTTATTTTCAGAGAAAACCCTCTCACTGCCAGGAGCGCACTGGGACCGTACAGAGTCCTTATTTGCTCACTCTTCCCCGACTTGTGATTGCTGTTGGTGAGACGAGCCCGGCACACAGTACCAGCACATGTTACCTCCACTGTGCTTTTCCCACGTACGTTGTCTAATTTAGTCCCCGGTGTTCGCAGGTAAGACTTGCACCCTGCTGGGAGACAGCAGGGCGCAAGCTATGATTGCTGTCGTTCCGGAGACTTGGTGCTGGGGCCCAGGATGGGAGTGGGCTTGTTTGTGTGTGTGTGTGTGTGTGGGGGGGGGTTAGTATTGAGGCCTGCCAAGCCGGAGTGGTCTCTGTCTTCTCTCACACTAAGACAGTGCTGGCCGTCATGTGTGTGTAACAGCACACAGCCCGAGAGCAACATGTACTTACTCACAACTCGGTGTCAGGCTCACAACATGCCCATTCATACCCATGCACACAAACACTCACAAAGAAGAAATGCACAAACACACAAACTCTCTCTCGCTCGCTCTCTGTCGCACACACACATGCACATGCCCATATGGCACCCTACTCGGTGAGTCAGAGACTTCCAAGTAACACTCTAAGGAATGACGCGGTTAATTATGTTGACTGAGACGAACAGGACTCGGCTGAGAACGGTGTCTACGTGATACAATGCCGTGGATCCAGTTCAACTCATAACACACTCTCAAAGCACATGTATGAACTCTTCCGTGTTGCTGCTTCGTATGGTTAAGTAAGAAAGGCTGTCTGTCAAAAGTCCAAGCTTTGTTCTGTCTGAGCTGCTGGAGTGGATATTATGAGGCGTATAGAGCAGACAACCTTCTGGTTTAAATTTGCCTCTGTGCCTCGGTCAATTAGCTTTTTCTTACATCTAATGGCCCGGACTGCTGCTGATTCGCTCAGAGTATATGGAACCAATACCCCATGTTTTGATTTTCCAAAGAAAGGGCAGAATCCTGGGGAGACTGTTTAACCTTTTGGAGCTGCATAAGCAAGTTGCTTCATCGATTTGTTGCTATTCAGGAAATACTGGGCGTGCCCCTTCTAATACCATTTGGACGGATGCTGCTTAATCAGCTAGACGACGCTAAAATGGCACTGTGTTGTAAACTAATTGTTTATCGCCTCTAAAATGGCTGACACCCTAGCAAACATTCAATAAACGCCATATGTTTCTCTCGATGATATATTCCAAGTATGCACCTACTGGATCCTGCTGATCCTCGTGATGTCGTAACGCATTTAACTGACTGTGCATCTCTGCAGCGGCTGTGTTTGATATGAGTTTGGCAACGCTTTCAAGCCATTTTCGGGTTTTTGATGTTTGACCAATCTGGACAAGAGAATTCCTTCTGTGGTTGAAAGCCCTTCGCAGCATCGTTACAGTTCTTTTAAGTTTTTCCTCCGGGTCAGGGTTCACCCACAAGGTACAACAGACAGACTAACAAGACCTGGCCTTTATCCCGGTCCTATTAAATAGCGGTGTGGCTAGCCACTGAGCTAGCCACTGCCAACTCTGAAGGTCGTGTGCCTTTGATCTGTGGTCTAGTTCTGTACTTTATTATCTTTTAACTTTGTTTTCAACTCCGGTTAAGGCCTGTGCCAGTGGAAGAGTGGGAGCTGTCAGTGATACTGAGTGCAGATATAATGCAATTTAAATGCTAATGTGTTAAGAGGAGCAAAACGACCTTTATTCACAGTCCGCACACAGGAGCACAAAACACAGCCACTTAATAAATGAGCCTCTTCCTCGGACTCGCTTTCTCTTCGCTCCCAACTTCATGTCAGATGTGTTTATAAAGACTCTGACGATACCGCGGCTTTGGTAGGGATCCAGATGTTAAGTCAGACATGACTGGTTAATTGGTGTTTGGGCCCGGTGCTGAGTCCAATGAGATTGGTATACAGGGCTTCTTGTGGTTGCATTCAAAACGTACGATCATATTTACGTTGAGGAATGTGCCTCATCTCATGCTGAGCAGGATTCCCGTGTTTTTACACGGATGCACGTCACCATCCGAATCACCTTCCTCCTCCTCCTCATCATCTGACATTGTAATAAACTAACTTATAATCAAAAATGCATCACCCCTGTGGTACCTTACTATTTCAGTTCAGCTTCGACATCATCCACCACGCAAACAGTCCATCACAACTGTAGGTGGCAACCTTTGCAAGGAAGCCAGATAATGTAATGCCAGAAGCTGTTATCAGTGCAAAAACAACAAGCCTTCTCCCTTTCCACAAATGCCACAGATACTTGTCTCCTTTTTTGGAGAGCACTCGCCAGAAGGATGCTTGCTCTCCGACAGTACCACTGTTGGTTTATTTCGCCCAGCATAAATATTCAGTAAAGCTGTGCATTAGAAGACTGACTTTTTGAATCCTTCATCCTACTTTTTTTTTCTTCCCTTCAACCAAACGGAAATTCTCTATTGGTAGAGTAAGAAGTGAAAGAGAGAGAGCGGGAGAGAGAGAGAGAGAGAGAGAGAGGAGTCTGTCATCTGTGTATCGTATAATCCAAGGAAATGCCATAAGTCTGCCGGCAGATAATTTATTCAGCGCATCTCTCTGAGATTCTTCAAGGAACTCACTCACTCATCAGAGAAAGGCCACGAAGTACGACGGTGCCATAACTACAGACAGGAATGTATCATCACGTCGAGCGAAAGTGCACCATCATCCCTCTGTTGAGGTGAATGCAAAGCCTGAGTCGGACGGCTTACGGAACAGAAGTTTTGGTTTGGTATTGTACCTTACAGTTACCTCACACTACCTAACATATTGTGACGAACCTCAGTTGGATTCTTAAACACTGTAGTTTTGCACATGTAAGCAGATTTCATGGTTTATATCGATACTTTGTGACATTCCACATGATCCATATGATTGTCGTGATCATGTTTTCCAGCACTACATGGAAACTTAGTCCCAACTCACATCCAGTATGATGTACTCATGATTTTGGACTGAAGTCTGGAATTGTCAGTATAAGACTTTTATAAATCCTCAGCATGTCCCAGTGCCGGTGAATGGGTGCAATAAGTTCAGTTAGGGAACATGCTGACAGCTGAACTGGTTGGCCTCAGCCATGTATTCATCATCGAGTACTCGGTCGCCCTCGCTAAAGGGGAAACTATTTAATCGGGGAAAATGCCGGTTTCTGTTAATTGATTGGTTAATTGACTGATGCCTATCTTGCTTCTATTGCTGTGATGCTTTCTTGGTGGCCTTACCTGCCACCTGTTTGAACCTGCTGTCATGTGTTTGTGGAGGATTTTGTCCACTCCGTTCATAGCAAGCAAATCCATTCAACACCAGGGTTAAGTCATATCATCATTGTAATGCAATACAAATATAGTCCTACTTTTTCAATGCTTGAGTATTTCGCTTTGTACTGATATGGGGATACTGTGACGGGACCCACTTTTTTCTTCTTTTTTTTAAACTTAAACTTTGTGTGGCTGTATCTGATATACTAATACTAATACTAATAACAATCCAGGATTACCCAGCCAGTTGTGGGATTCATAATGGCAAATCTCTGGTTACTGGATCGCTTTGCTTACCCCCACTTTACTGGCCACCCAATTTAGACAGTCATTCTACTGATTTCCGGTTTCGTGAGAGAGTTATGCATGTACAAAGATGCTCACCTACCATAGTTTTAAGGAGTAGGATGATGTATGCAGTTTCTGATTCCTGGCTGGGATGAGTCAGATGAGTCGTCTAGTCCATATTTATCCCCAAACAGTCAACCACTCTCTCACTCTCTCTCTCTCTCTCTCTCTCTCTCTCTCTCTCTCTCTCTCTCTCTCTCTCTCTCTCTCTCTCTCTCTCTCTCTCTCTGCTCATAGCTCATAAAAACTCTCCTACACTTTATGAGGTTACAGTTGGTGTGAAAGTGCAGGAGTTTATGAGGCGTGTAGTTGGCAGCCAGGAGAGACTTAGGTGTTATTTTTGTTTGCCTGTTTGTCTCTCGGTCTTTTACATTACCGCACAAGGCAGGGTGCAGATAAATATGAAATATCACCCAGTTTTCTGCCACAGCATTTGTCTCTTTGTCTATTATTGGTGCTCACTTCTGCAAATGTGAATAACGACGGAATCTTATCAGACTCTTAATATTACAGCACAAATGTGTAACGCTCGTAATTAACAGGATTCTCTGGCTAACAAGGTTTTCAATTATGAGTCAGATCTGCATTATCATTTTTTGAGTTAAGTGGAAGGCTGCTGATCACGTAGGTGTCACTTGGGATCCAATCCACATTTTGTACTCTTTCCCAGCTAAAGTAACCAGAGGATGAAGGAGTGAGTTTATCACTCAACATGGCCATCAAACTGTAACATGTTGAATACTGAGGTTATTTTCTTCGTCCTGAAGTGATTCAAGGGGGGGGGGGGCATTGCAATTACAATGGGAAAAGAGGGCGACATAGCCGTAAGATGGAGTAAAACTATCTTCCGATTGAGTTAAAGACATTGGGATAGAAGGCTGAGACGCCTGCCCTTGGTGACCGATCACACAGAATTGGGGTTTTAATCTCTGACTACGTGGATGAGAGAGACAGAGGGGGAGGGGGGGGGGGTCATTTGGTCTATGCCTCTCAAGGACGCTTGTCCAGCCGTGCGCCTCAAAGCGCTCTCCTCAGGGCTTTGACGGATGACACCAGCTCCACAAAGTGATAGGCTATTATTTCACTTTGCATTGGATAAATGGCAATGCGGGCTCCTACCTGTCGCCACCCCTTCTCTCTCTCTGGCTCTCTCTATCTATCTCTCTTTTTTTCCATTCTCTCTGTCTAGCTGTATGGTATCTACAATCAGACAAAAATGAAGGCAGGAATGAGAGGCCTGAGATGTGCCATTTACTAAATGCACTTTTTCATTCATATTGTGCTGCTACTTTGTTCGGGACTGTTGAGAAAAGTGGAGGAAATGTGAATGATAAAGATGATGACCAGGCTGAGGAAAGGCCTTATAGTGTGCTTTTGTCACCCTGATCAATAGGCAGGAAATATCTTTCTTGAAATCTTTTTTTTGTGTGTGTGTGTGTGTGTGTGTGTGTTTGTGTGTGTGCGATGAAAGCTTTTTTCGCCATGGGATGAAGGGTTTGAAATTCATGCTCTCTTCTCTTTCTCTTCTTCTTTTTGACTCCACATCCTCTACAGACCAGCAGTATTCATGGTCGCCCTCGCAGTACTTCGATGAGGACAGCTACTCCCCTCCACCCAGGAACATGAAGGGTCTCTCTGGCGGCCGCCCCTCTCAGCTCCACCTCACCTCTCCCACCTCAGCCCACACCTGCGGCCTGGCAGACTGCGACCACTCCCTGGACCACCACCTCCACCATGGGGAGTCCCGGCACCCTTCCTACCTCCTCAGCCCCACCGAGAGCTGCCCTCTGGAGGGCCACCACCGCTGTTCCCCAAGGAGCTCCATCCACTCTGAGTGCATGGTAATGCCCGTTTCCATGTCAACTACTGACCACTCTGTCTCCAGCAGCACTTTCCCCCGCATGCACTATGGCAGCGGTTCCCGGGACAGCGGTGGCACATCAGGCGGGAGGGAGTCCCGGGAAGATGGCGGTGGCTCGTCATCGCACGTCAGTGGCAGCAAAATGAACCGCATCCCGGCCAACCTCCTGGACCAGTTTGAGAAGCAGATGCCACTGCACCGTGACGGCTTCCACACGCTGCAGTACCAACGCACCTCCACCACTACCACCACCACCACAGAGCAGCGTAACGAGAGCCCCGGGCGAATACGCCACTTAGTCCACTCGGTGCAGAAGCTCTTCACCAAGTCCCACTCTCTGGAAGGTTCCTCCAAAATGAACGGCACCAAAGGGGACTCGCACCGTGACGGCACACACCACCACCATCACCACAACCATGGCCACCACAAACACAGCAAGCGTAGCAAGAGCAAAGAGCGCAAGGCCGACAACAGTGGCAAGCAGCGCTCAGGCGGCTGGTGGAGCTCTGATGACAACCTGGACAGCGACAGCACATACCGGACGCCCAGCGTCATGTCACGCCACGCGGTGGACCACATCAGTCACTGCTACCCCGATTCGGTGCACGGTCATTTGGCGGGGGATCTGTCGCTCAAGGCCTCCAAGAGCAACAATGACGTCAAGTGCTCAGCCTGCGAGAGCATAAGCATGGTGCCTGAGAGCAAGTTCATGAAGAGGAGCTCCTGGTCCACACTGACGGTCAGCCAGGCCAAAGAAGCCTATAGGAAGTCCTCTCTCAACCTGGAGAAACCCATGACGCCCACTGACCTAAAGCCTAACCTTAGATCCTGTCACTACTTACAGGTGAGTTCACATTCACATCTGGATATATTAATGCGTCTTATCTGAGTGAGGTTTGTTATTTGTAGTTGATTCTGGGTGGTGAGTAGATGCTGAAATAGATCACGCTTGGATGGATCCAGGGACAGATAATGGATAAGAAGATGAATTATTGATGGAGGGATGGACGGGGTGATGGATAGTTGATGTGTAGGGTGGTGAGAGGTCTCACAAGTGCTTTTGAGCAAGTGACGCTTTGAAAAAAAGCACGATTCAGTTTTATTTCGAGACATCAACCAACACCGCACTTCCAAAGTTGATTAAAACTTCATTTAGAGCAGCTCATTGACGAAGATCGACCTTGATATTTAAGCCCGCACGGCACAATACAAAAATAGAAGGTGTTCTCCTCCTCGAGGCGCTGTAGCTTGGTAGATAATGCAGGAAGGTTGGACGTCCTATTGACCAGCGAGACAGTGTCTTGTTTGCACATCCAGGACACTACAGTTGCCCCTGTCATAGTGCCCCGTATGTTTTTAGCACTGGAAGATGGCACCAAGACGAGGAGTCGGCAAAGGGAAGGAAAGGCCCAAAATCAATACTGAGTTTTTTTCCCCGTTTATGGGCCACGTCTCTCATAAGTAGCTCAGACCCAGGACTGGCTCTGTTGCAGAGCCCGTAGAACCGCCGGGATCCCATTTAGAAAGTAGCAGCACTTCCCAAGTTTAGCAAACATCCCCGAGCTTTTTATTTATTTATTTATTTTATGAAAGCTAAAGGGTACGCCCAATGAAAAACTGAAGGCACACCGGCGTCCCAAATGACAGATCCAGCCAGGCCGAAATGTGTTCTGCAACAACACAACTCAATAAACAACCGCTTACGATATTTGATAGCAATGTGAAAGTTACCGCCTGCAGCCCAAATAAAGTGAGCTCTTCGGCACATAGGAGAACCTTGGAGACTCTGCCGCGAGCAGAACGTCTTTCATCCGCGAGATGCTGTTGTAAACAGACCTCCGAGACGTCACTCAAACCACACCACAAAAAAAAAACAAAACACAAAACACCTTTCGGTTTAAGCAGACGACAACAGAAAATGGAGACGACGTTGTGAAGTTTATGGGGATTTAATCTGACTCGCACATGACGACAGTTGTGGACCAGACAGACAATGCAGGCTCCACCCTCGGTCTTTTTTTTTTTCCTTCCCCCAATCACTTTAAGTGCACTAATCTTTCAAGAAGACAGTGACAGCCCTCACTGGGGGCTCCTTTTCAACCCCCCACCCCACCCCACCCCCCCTCCATTTGGTCATTCAGCTGCGGCGGCGTCCAAGCCATGGCGTCCAAACACTTCTAAAAATAGCCTCCCCTCCTGCCTCCTGACGCAGGGCTATATATAGCCGAGCATTAACAATCCGATCCACGCAGGGTGACGCACCCGGCCCCCACGGGGAAATCAATGCCCCCTCTTTGAGAGGGAGAAGATAGATGGAGGGAGAAAGGGAGGAAGTTAGATGCACTGCCAAGGTCTCTGCCTGTGTGTATTCACACGGACGCTCCAGGAGGCTGAGGGGATGAGGCTGCGTTCGCTCCCGATGGCCACCGGCGGGCCGGAGTTTTATTTCTCGATGCCGAGGGGGGTCACATTGACAAGTTTCCACTTCTTGTAGCTCCCGAATTTGGCAACACCTATGTCTGCCCTCCGTAGCCTCTGTATCCAGGGAGGGAGGGAGTGTGTGTGTGTGTGTGTGTTTAATTTCATGTTTCAGGGTGTGATTTTTTTGCTCTCCAGATGGTTTGACGATGTGCAAGTCACCTCGTTTGCGTCCTTGGTTTTGATGACAGAGACAAAGAAAATTCTTCAAATGACAGGGTGTTGAGACTGAGTGGGGGATGAGAGAGAGGCGTTTGAAGCCTGTTGCCTTATTTGTGTATTTTTGTGTATTTTTGTGTGTGTGTGTGTGTGTGTGTGTGTGCGCGTGCATGCACATTCCATGCTTGGTGTGTGTATGTAGTCTCATATATGTGTGCAGGAGTGCATTAGTAGGCGGATGAATGTATCTGTGTGTGTGTGTTGGAGATGAATTAGGTGTGCGTGGTGAACGACCGAGCTGAAGTAGCGTTGGCTCGTCTTCTGCAAAAATGACAAACGTTGGGGAATAAGCCCAGGCGTCAGTCATCACTCTCTGCGTCCCTGTCTCTGGCTGGGACATCGCTCAAATCAGCCTCAATCAGCCGATGTGAAAACACACACACATGCATACATGCACGCACACGCCACATACACACACCATTTTTTTTCCTCTTCAGTGTCACATTGGGTTTCAGAGCAAGGCATTAATTTGCAGGATGGGAGCTCACCTTGTTGAATTTTGGACACTATCTGTGTGTGTGTGTGTGTGTGTGTGTGTGTGTGTGTGTGTGTGTGTGTGTGTGTGTGTGTGTAGCACTCACACTCGTTCTCTCTCTCACCCTGCCACCCTGAGAGAGTGAAAGACGAGTAAAGCCAGACCGGTGTTACCGCGGTGATCTCTGTCCCCCTCCTCCCCGACATCCTCTCCCAATCAACTTAACTTTCGAATCGACGCACAATAACTTCCCTTCATAGACACCTCTCGGCCTGGATTAAGACAGCTGCACCAGTAAGCGCAACTCGATTGTCTCCCCCCCATAAAGTGGTACAAAGAGAGGATTAGTCGTCGATAGTTATTGCTGATAGGGCACTGCGGAGGGATTTAATAAGCCAATTAATTGCCACGTTGGCTTGCCAAAGGTTGGGGCCGCTGTAGCAAAAAAAAAAAAAAACACTGCCGATTGAGAGACGGATAGAGCTGCGGATACAAAAGGAGGGCTGTGGCTTAAACATCACACTGCCCAGTGACGTACATACACACAGACACACACACACACACACCACATGTGTATACACAAAGCTATTTTGTTCCAAGAGCCATCAAATTGTGTGTTTTTGTGGTTTGTTTTGAGTTCAATAGATACTTGGTGAGACTGTGGATAGACGGGTCTGCACAATGTATTTATAATAATGCGTTCTCATACTGCCGGTGAAGCGGGCTATCATGAGTAGGCTATGGGGCGTGATGTTTTTTTGTACCTGGTTGTCTTTTCGGGGTCACGTTTAATTGGACATTTTGACGAATTTACAGGACATGCTGCCCTAAAGTACAAACCGAGTGTCATTATTCTATTTCAAGGTATCTGTTGTTGTTTTTGTCTCATATTATTATCTATGGCGCAGTGGTTAGCGCGGTCGCCTGACAGTAAGAAGGTCCTGGGTTCGAACCCTGGGGTTGTCCAACCTTGGGAGTCATCCCTGGTCGTCCTCTGTGTGGCGTTTGCATGTTCTCCCCGTGTCGGGTTTCCTCCGGGGGCTCCGGTTTCCTCCCACAGTCCAAAGACATGTAGGTCAGGTGAACGGGCCGTACTAAATTGTCCCTAGGTGTGAATGTGTTGGTCCTGTGATGGCCTGGCGGTCTGTCCTGGGTGTCTCCCCGCCTGCCACCCAGTGACTGCTGGGATAGGCTCCAGCATCCCCGCAATCCTGATTAGGATAAGCGGTTTGTAAATGAACAATGTTATTGTTTTGGATCTTAAATGAAACTAGATAAACACAATACAATTATGTACATTATTCCTCGTTACATTGTAGAAAAAAAAAACACTTTCATGTTCAAATCCGTTTGAACCAATTCAACCCATGGTATATCAGGAATTGGTCAATTTTCACATTCCTTCCACTTAACACACACACACACACACACACACACACACACACACACTCACACACACACACACACACACACACACACACACACACACACACACACACACAGAGTTCATAAACACAAAGCCATGCACATGCAACCCTAAATGAGGTTAAGGTGCAGCATCGCCTGCTATGTAGCACCCCTGGGAGTTTCTGAAGTCTAGTGTCTTGCCCAAGGGCACTTCAACAGGGATAATTATCCCACAGAGGTAGATGCCATTCTCTCTCTCTCTCTCTCTCTCTCTCTCTCTCTCTCTCTCTCTCTCTCTCTCTCTCTCTCTTTTTTATTACCAGCCAGTTTTCATCATTTGCCATCTGCTGGGATTTGAACTGGCGGTCTTTCAGTTGTTTTCGCAGCTCTCTACCTTGAGGCCATCTCGCTGCCTCAAAAATTGATTTCTACCAATGAGACTCACACCCACGCATACAGAGCACAATGGATTAGCATGTCATCACCTTGACCCTTCGGCCACCTTATCTGTCAAGAGTACGCTGAGGTAGAGCGACATGACGCGAAACTGTGTTTCGGATGTCTGAGGGGACGTTTCTACGCGACATAATTTCATACGAGAGATCTGGAATTCCACCGTAATGAGTCTGACAAGTGGCATATCTAAAACTGCCTTTGTGACTAGTCACCGTGGGATTTCCGCTACGGGGAGAGAAATTACAACAAGTCAGATTTCCTCACAGATATGTGTAATGACATGTTCACATCACTCCAACATCTCCCATAGGTGTTCAGCTGGGTTGAGATCTGGTGACTGCGTAGGCCGTAGCTTTTGATTTACACCATGTTCCTCCCCGTCAAACCGTTCAGCGACCCCCTCGTGTCCTGTGGACGGGGGCGCTGTCACCCGGGAAGAGACCACCCCCATCGGGATAGAGATGTCTCATCAAAGGTGATCACGCAGAATAACTCTGTTTTGCAGCGACCCTTCCCTCTAAGGGGACAAGTGGACTCAAACCATGCCAGGAAAAGCCCCCCACAGCATAACAGATCCCCCGGACCCCCCTCACCGTAGGGGTCAAACATTCAGGTTTCTCCTTTCATTTGTCATCCGTCTGTACATAAATGCATTCATACATACAAACAAACACACACACACACACACACATATATAGATAGATAGATAGATAGATAGATAGATAGATAGATAGAGATTTAGATAGATAGATACATACATATTGTCAGTAGATTTCATGCTTGTCTGACATGAGAGGGCAGAAACTACAGAAAGATGTCAGAGGTACGTCTCCACACCCACGGTTTTAAAGACGTACCCCTTTCCCCCAATAAGCTCTCCACCCCACAAATTTCACTTTAAAGAAAAGTATCTGCTGAGCAGAGACAAGCTGTGTATCAGGCCTAGATTACCCCCCTTAGGGTGCCTAAGACCCCTCCGCTTTCATTTTGAGATTTCTAGATAGACTTGCGTAGCCATTTTTCTTTTTCTGGTGTTGCGCTCGGTTGCTCGGCTGAACAAGGGATTTTTGTAGTAAATGTAAAACACGTGAACTGTAAAACAGGCAGATTGGTGCAGCATCAGCAGTAATGCGGACGTTGTACCGGACCGTTGTGGTGAGGAGGGAGCTGAGCCAGACGGCAAAGCTCTCAGTTTACCAGTCAATCTTTGCTCCAACCCTCACCTATGGTCATGAGCTTTGGGTAGTGACCGAAAGGGTGAGATCGCGGATACAAGCTGCTGAAATGAGTTTCCTCCGTAGGATGTCTGGGCTCAGCCTTAGAGATAGGGTGAGGAGCTCGGACATCCGGAGGGAGCTCGGAGTAGAGCCGCTGCTCCTTCGCGTTGAAAGGAGCCTGTTGAGATGGCTCGGACATCTGATTAGGATGCCTCCTGGGCGCCTTCCTTTGGAGGTTTACCGGGCACGGCTAACAGGGAGGAGACCTCGGGGTAGATCCAGAACTCACTGGAGGGACTACATGCCCAGTCTGGCCTGGGACCGCCTTGGTATCCCCCAGGAGGAGCTGGAGGGCGTTGCTGGGGAGAGGAACGTCTGGAGTGCCCTACTTAGCTTGCTGCCACCACGACCCGACCCCGGAGAAGCGGCTGGTGATGATGAATGAATGAATGAACGAACGAATGAATGAATGTAAAACACGTCTATGAACAAAAAGGTAATTTGCTGTAAAAAAAACAAGTTTCTGCAGTTGCACAGTAATACAGTTTTCTAAGATGGTGGCAGTAGCAAATCTGTCCCTGCCCTACCAGCAGGCAGCCAATTTGAGCAAGATCAACCAGTGAAGAGGAGGAAGTGTTTTTTCACTGCCAGAAATGCCATGCTAAGACTTGAGACAAAAAATTAGCACGTCCAAGTCAGAGAACCCCCCCCCCAAAAC